>NC_034198.2:6774706-6889706 GCF_002021735.2 Oncorhynchus kisutch
CTCCACACATTTCTTGTTAACAAACTATAGTTTTGGCAAGTCGGTTAAAACATGTATTTTGTGCATGACACAAGTCTATCATTTCACTGTATCACAATCCCAGTCGGTCAGAAGTTTACATACACTAAGGTGACTGTGCCTTTAAACAGCTTGGAAAAATCCAGATAATTCTGTCATGGCTTAAGATGCTTCTGATAGGCTAATTGACATAATTTGAGTCAATTGGAGGTGGACATGTGGATGTATTTCAAGGCCTACCTTCAAACTCAGTGCCTCTTTGCTTGACATCATGGGAAAATCTAAAGAAATCAGCCTCAGAAAAAAACTTGTAGACCTCCACAAGAGCCATTTCCAAATGCCTGAAGGTACCACGTTCATCTGTACAAACAATAGTACGCAAGTATAAACACCATGGGACCACCAGCCTCATACCGCTAAGGAAGGAGATGATTTCTGTCTCTTAGAGATGAACGTACTTTGGTGCGAAAAGTGCAAATCAATCCTAGAACAACAGCAAAGGACCTTGTGAAGATGCTGGAGGAGGCCTCCTGGGTGGCGCAGTGGTTAAGGGCGCTGGGTTCGCGCCCAGGCTCTGTCGTAACCGGCCGCGACCGGGAGGTCCATGGGGCGACGCACAATTGGCCTAGCGTCGTCCGGGTTAGGGAGGGCTTGGGATATCCTTGTCTCATCGCGCACCAGCGACTAACCAAGGTTGCCAGGTGCATGGTGTTTCCTCCGACACATTGGTGCGGCTGGCTTCTGGGTTGGATGCGTGCTGTGTTAAGAAGCAGTGCGGCTTGGTTGGGTTGTGTATCGGAGGACGCGTGACTTTCAACCTTCGTCTCTCCCGAGCCCGTACGGGAGTTGTAGCGATGAGACAAGATGGTAGCTACTAACAATTGGATACCACGAAATTGGGGATACCCCCTTTTTC
Organism: Oncorhynchus kisutch; assembly: GCF_002021735.2. Taxonomy (NCBI): domain Eukaryota; kingdom Metazoa; phylum Chordata; class Actinopteri; order Salmoniformes; family Salmonidae; genus Oncorhynchus; species Oncorhynchus kisutch. Next base: position 6,775,641 of record NC_034198.2, read on the forward strand.
CTCCAAACATAACATGGTCATTATGGCCAAACAGTTCTATTTTTGTTTCATCAGATCAGAGGACATTTCTCCAAAAAGTACAATCTTTGTCCCCATGTGCAGTTGCAAACCATAGTCTGGCTTTTTTATGGCAGTTTTGGAGCAGTGGCTTCTTCCTTGCTGAGAGGCCTTTCAGGTTATGTTGATATAGGACTCGTTTTACTGTGGATATACTTTTCTAGATACTTTTTTGATATAGGACTCGTTTTACTGTGGATATAGATACTTTTCTAGTAAAACGATTCCTATATCAACAACCTGAAAGGCCACTCAGCAAGGAAGAAGCCACTGCTCCAAAACTGCCATAAAAAAAGCCAGACTACAGTATTCTAATTTGAATAGCTTACCATCATTGTCGAGCTGCAGAAGGTTATTTATTTTATCTGTGCATGGTTTTTATGTAATATTTCAGTTAACACACTGGCCTAGACATAGCCATGGTTACACAGTATTTATGGACCAGTGATTTGCCGTACCTTGGGCCTGTAGAAGACGTTCTGCACAGACAGCATGGAGACGATGGTGAGCATCTCCTCACTGCAGCCCAGGTGGACGGACATGATCAGCATCTTACACAGCATGGGCTCCAGAGGGAACTCCGCCATCTGATACAAACATAGAGACAGAGGGAGAGGAATGGGGAAGTGTATAACATTTAACCACATTCATAACAACAATATTGTGGTTGAGGTCAAGTCAATTTTAACTCAGACAATTCAATGACCATGAACTTCCAAATTTTAATACATGTTTTTCAATTTTTCATATTAACTACTGCATCAATTCAAATATAATTGCTTGCCTGATTTTCATCTTCAATACATTGAATAGATCGCTTGTTGTTCAATACTCCATCTTACCCTGCGTCCAAGGCGAGTGAGCAACCCCTCATCATCCAGAGCCCCTAAAGTGTAGAGCTGCTCCATGGCTGTGATCATTGTCTCCATGGGTGGAGCGTCCATGAAATCAAACGATAGCAGGTCATTGATGCCCATGGCCTGAAGGAAGTAAAGGGATGGCATTGGAAGAACAGAGTATTGTATATATAGATATATATACACACACACAACGTGGGAAGCTTGTGGAAGGCTACCCGAAACGTTTGACCCAAGTTAAACAATTTAAAGTCAATGCTACCAAATACTAATTGAGTGTATGTAAAACTACTGACCCACTGGGAATGTGACGAAAGAAAGAAATACTCTACTATTATTCTGACATTTCACGTTCTTAAAATAAGGTGGTGACCCTAACTGACCGAAGACAGGGAATTTGAACTAGGATTAAATGTCAGGAATTGTCAAAAACTGAGTTTATATATATTTTGCTAAGGAATATGTAAACTTCCGTCTTCAACTGTACATACACACACACACACACACACACCACACACAACGGGTGGTTCTAATCCTGAATGCTGATTGGTTAAAACTGCATTCCAGCTGATGTCTATTCCACAAATTTCCACTGGCTAAATCTATGATGTTAAAATGCCCATTTACTCTGTTCCATCTGACTACGCAATCCACTTTCTCATCAGCCCAGCCAGGCACTTTATAAACTTGATCTCCACTATAAAAAGCATCTAGACATTCTCAAATTTCTTTTAGACTAACATTTAGTTTTCAACAGCAGAGATTTGTATAAACCTTGGTGTCTGTCTCTCTGACATTTGTAACACTGTTTCAATATTCAAATTCGATCTCCAGCTGTCCCATAGAAATGAACGTGTCGGGACGGGACAGGCAGGAAGACGGCGTTTCTCGGCCAGAAGAAATGTCAAAACAAAAAAGGTAAAACGAAGTGCAGCTAGTTTGCAGTCTTTCCAGCTTCGGTTTGAAGAGATTCTGTTAGTTGTGTTGTTGGCTAGCTCCTCTGAACAACAGTGTCTTGATGAGTGTGCGCATTTTCTATGCCAGGCAAAATTGCACCTCATTAGCTCATTGTATCTAAATAAATGTCACTAGAAAACCGCTTGAACAAATGCAAATGCAGCTATGTTGCTGTTATTCTGGCTGCACAAAAAAATATATCTACAGTGCCTTGCGAAAGTATTCGGCCCCTTTGAACTTTGCGACCTTTTGCCACATTTCAGGCTTCAAACAAAGATATAAAACTGTATTTTTTTGTGAAGAATCAACAACAAGTGGGACACAATCATGAAGTGGAACGACATTTATTGGATATTTCAACGTTTTTTAACAAATCAAAAACTGAAAAATTGGGCGCGCAAAATTATTCAGCCCCCTTAAGTTAATACTTTGTAGCGCCACCTTTTGCTGTGATTACAGCTGTAAGTCGCTTGGGGTATGTCTCTATCAGTTTTGCACATCGAGAGACTGAAATTTTTTCCCATTCCTCCTTGCAAAACATCTCGAGCTCAGTGAGGTTGGATGGAGAGCATTTGTGAACAGCAGTTTTCAGTTCTTTCCACAGATTCTCGATTGGATTCAGGTCTGGACTTTGACTTGGCCATTCTAACACCTGGATATGTTTATTTTTGAACCATTCCATTGTAGATTTTGCTTTATTTTTTGGGTCATTGTCTTGTTGGAAGACAAATCTCCGTCCCAGTCTCAGGTCTTTTGCAGACTCCATCAGGTTTTCTTCCAGAATGGTCCTGTATTTGGCTCCATCCATCTTCCCATCAATTTTAACCATCTTCCCTGTCCCTGCTGAAGAAAAGCAGGCCCAAACCATGATGCTGCCACCACCATGTTTGACAGTGGGGATGGTGTGTTCAGGGTGATGAGCTGTGTTGCTTTTACGCCAAACATAACGTTTTGCATTGTTGCCAAAAAGTTCAATTTTGGTTTCATCTGACCAGAGCACCTTCTTCCACATGTTTGGTGTGTCTCCCAGGTGGCTTGTGGCAAACTTTAAACGACACTTTTTATGGATATCTTTAAGAAATGGCTTTCTTCTTGCCACTCTTCCATAAAGGCCAGATTTGTGCAATATACGACTGATTGTTGTCCTATGGACAGAGTCTCCCACCTCAGCTGTAGATCTCTGCAGTTCATCCAGAGTGATCATGGGCCTCTTGGCTGCATCTCTGATCAGTCTTCTCCTTGTATGAGCTGAAAGTTTAGAGGGACGGCCAGGTCTTGGTAGATTTGCAGTGGTCTGATACTCCTTCCATTTCAATATTATCGCTTGCACAGTGCTCCTTGGGATGTTTAAAGCTTGGGAAATCGTTTTGTATCCAAATCCGTCTTTAAACTTCTTCACAACAGTATCTCGGACCTGCCTGGTGTGTTCCTTGTTCTTCATGATGCTCTCTGCGCTTTTAACGGACCTCTGAGACTATCACAGTGCAGGTGCATTTATACGGAGACTTGATTACACACAGGTGGATTGTATTTATCATCATTAGTCATTTAGGTCAACATTGGATCAATCAGAGATCCTCACTGAACTTCTGGAGAGAGTTTGCTGCACTGAAAGTAAAGGGGCTGAATCATTTTGCACGCCCAATTTTTCAATTTTTGATTTGTTCAAAAAGTTTGAAATATCCAATAAATGTCGTTCCACTTCATGATTGTGTCCCACTTGTTGTTGATTCTTCACAAAAAAATACAGTTTTATATCTTTATGTTTGAAGCCTGAAATGTGGCAAAAGGTCACAAAGTTCAAGGGGGCCGAATACTTTCGCAAGGCACTGTATATATTAAATTTGACCCCTTTTTCTCCCCAATTTCGTGGTATCCAATTGTTTTAGTAGCTACTATCTTGTCTCATCGCTACAACTCCCGTACGGGCTCGGGAGAGACGAAGGTTGAAAGTCATGCGTCCTCCGATACACAAGCCAACCAAGCCGCACTGCTTCTTAACACAGCGCGCATCCAACCCGGAAGCCAGCCGCACCAATGTGTCGGAGGAAACACCGTACACCTGGTAACCTTGGTTTAGCGCGCACTGCGCCCGGAGTCGCTGGTGCGCGATGAGACAAGGACATCCCTACCGGCCAAGCCCTCCCTAACCCGGACGACGCTAGGCCAATTGTGCGTCGCCCCACGGACCTCCCGGTCGCGGCCGGTTACGACAGAGCCTGGGCGCGAACCCTGATGGCACAGCTGGCGCTGCAGTACAGCGCCCTTAACCACTGCGCAAACCCGGGAGGCTCTGGCTGTACTTTTTGACGAGACTAAGTTAGCCGTAGTTGGCTAGCTAGCAAGCAAGGGATAAGAACGTTGCCAGCCAGTATGGCAATGGAACCTTTAGAACGAATGACTGTTCTGTATCTATGGATGCGACCCAAAAACACTCTAGCAACCGAACCGATAGAATGAACGACTGGCCGGCTTGGGTAGCAACCTTAGATGTGTGTCGGGATTATATCTTGTGGAAAGATGAAATAGTATAAATAAATTCACCCAAATAATGTTTTAAAATTAAAATGTCAATCGTTACTTGAATATGTTGGTAACCAGTTGTATAAAAGTGATAATGCCCTCAAAGCCGGTGTTTGGTGGATATATTGGCATGGTTTGCAGGGCCGAGACAAAGTCGAGGGCCTAACACCCGTGCCAATATATCCTCAAAACACCGGATTCGAGGGTATTATCACCCATACACACATCTAAATAAATAAAATATATCACATACAGTGCATTCGGAAAGTATTCAGACCCCTGGACTTTTTCGACATTGTTACGTGAGAGCCTTATTCTAAAAATGTATTAAATAAAAAATGTTCCTCATCAATCTCCACACAATACCCCATAATGAAAAAGTGAAGAGATTATGACATGTATTTTTAATTTAAAAAACACTTATTTACATAAGTATTCAGACCCTTTGCTATGAGACTCGTGCATCCTGTTTCCATTGATCATCCTTGCGATGTTTCTACAACTTGATTGGAGTCCACCTGTGGTAAATTCAATTGATTCGACATGATTTGGAAAGGCACACACCTGTCTATATGAGGTCCCACAGTTGACAGTGCATGTCAGAGCAAAAACCAGGCCCTGAGGTTGAAGGAATTGTCTGTAGAGCACTGAGACAGGATTGTGTCGAGGCACCGATCTGGGGAAGGGTACCAAAACATTTCTGCAGCATTGAAGATTCCCAAGAACACAGTGGCCTCCATCATTCTTAAATGGAAGTAGTTTGGAACCACCAAGACCTTCCTAGAGCTGGCTGCCCGACCAAACTGAGCAATCGGGGGAGAAGGGTCTTGGTCAGGAAGGTGACGAAGAACCCGATGGTCACTCTGACAGCGCTCCGATGTACCTTTGTTGAAATGGGAGAACCTTTCCAGAAGGACAACCATCTCTGCAGCTCTCCACCAATCAGGCCTTTACGCTTGGCAATAGGCACCTAAACTCTCTGACAATGACAAACAAGATTCTCTGGTCTGATGAAACCAAGATTGAACTCTTTGACCTGAATGCCAAACGTCATGTCCATGGCATTCCATGTGAAGCTAGTTTAGAGAATGCCAAAAGTTTACAAAGCTATCATCAAGGCAAAGGGTGGCTACTTTGAAGAATGTCAAATATATCATATATTTTGATTTGTTTAACACTTTTTTTTGGTTACTACATAATTCCATGTGTGATCTTTCATAGTTTTGATGTCTTCACTATTATTCTACAATGTAGAAAATAGTAAAAAATTAAGAAAAACCCTAGAATGAGTAGTTGTCCAAACTTTTGACTGGTACTGTGTGTATATATAGAATAAGGCTGTAACGTAACAAAATGTGGAAAAAGGGAAGGGGAAAGTCTGAATACTTTCTGAATGCACTGTATATATTAACATTCAATATGTTTTCCATCTAGTCCTCCAAACAGTAGAGAGTGGGCTTGGGGCATAATACAACACAATATATATATAAATATATTTTAAGAAAAAGGGTGTTGCAATTGTTAATGAGGGCCCATGGTTACAGAAACATTGTAGGCCAGTCAGTGTCTGGCTGTATGTGTTACGTACCTTGAGAGACAGCATGGTACTGGCCAGGTTTGTTCTCTGGATTTCAGGCACATTGCTGGTGAGCATCTCGTCTCTGTAGGCTCTCTCTGTAAATAGCCGGTAGCATTTCCCAGGGCCAGTTCTTCCAGCCCTACCAGAACGCTGCTTGGCTTGGGCCTGAGAAATATAGAGAAAGCAATTCATTTAGATTGGATGTCAATGCTCTGGACTACACAAAGAACACGGAGTGTGAAAAACACAGCAGCGTTGCAATTCTTGACACAAAACGGTGTGCCTGGCACCTACTACCATACCCCGTTCAAAAGCACTTAAATCTTTTGTCTTGCCCATTCACCCTCTGAATGGCAAACACACGATCCATGGCTCAAATTGTCCCAAGGCTTAAAAATACTTATTTAACCTGTCTCCCCCCGTTTATCTACACTGATTGAAGTGGATTTAACAAAATAAATCAATAAGGGATCATAGCTTTTCACATGGATTCACCTGGTCAGTCTATGTCATGGAAAGAGCAGGTGTTCAATGTTTTCAGTGTTCCTTCTCCATGTATGATAATGATATCTGTCTTATTCAACCTACCTGTGATATGGGGGTCACCACTAATTGGTCGACGCCAGTCTTGGAATTGTAGACATTCTGCTTCACAAAGCCTGGGTCCACCACATAGTAAATCCCATCAATAGTCAGAGACGTCTCAGCAATGTTAGTGGCAATGATTACCTGCAGAATCAAATAACAAAAATGATTAGGCTTAGTCCTACCTCCGATATCGAGCATGTGTGGCAGCAGGAGATTGTGTGTGTGTTTTTGGGACCGTTCTGGTGTGTGTTTGGGTGGGCACGACTGATACCTTCCTGCTGCCGGGGGGAGCAGGGTCAAAGATACGGGTCTGCATCTCGCTTGGCAGCGCAGAGTAGACAGGTAGAATGATGAGTTCGGGCACTTCAGGTCCCAGAGACTTCATCCGTTCATACAAGATCTCACAAGCGGTGTCAATCTCCTCCTGACCCGTCAGAAACACCAGGACATCACCTGCAAACAAGGAGCGAGAGAGGACAATGGGTCACCGATCGCCGAATCCTTAACTACGGATGTCAATCAAGGAGTTCAGTCCTTGCGGACGCATGCATTGTAACCGTGTTTGAACCGTACCTGGAGGCTCGGTCAGGTGGATCTGCATGACGGTGATGAGACTGGCGTCCAGGTAGTCCGTCTCAGGCTCTTTGCAGTAGAGCACCTCCACTGGGAAAGTGCGTCCTGGGATGGTAAAGATGGGCGCCTCGAAGAAGTACTGGGAGAACTTGACGGCATCTAGTGTCGCTGAGGACACAATCAGCTTCATGTCTGGGCGTTTCTTCACTGTCTGAAATTGACAGAGAGAATTCAAAGGAATTAACACACAGTCAATGAAATATTTAGACTGTTCTGTTATGAACAAGACCCTGGTATACCTTCTTGAGCAGACCAAAGAGCACGTCAGTATGGATGGTCCTCTCGTGGGCCTCGTCCAACATGATGATGGTGTACTGACCCATGTCCGGATCTATCAGACATTCCCTCTGCAGCATACCATGTGTCATGTACTTGATCACTGTCTCAGGGCTGGTGCAGTCCTCAAAACGGATGGTGTAGCCCACCTGGTGTGGAAAATAATTGAGAGGTGAGAGGTCCCTCAAAAAAGGAAGTCATTGTCTATAAGCAAATTATAAGGAATACCAAGCTAAAACTGCTCACTCACCTCCTGGCCCAGACAGCAACCGTACTCTTCAGAGACTCTCTTGGCCACAGACATGGCTGCCACGCGACGGGGCTGAGTGCAGCCGATCTTCCCCCGAGCGGAGTAGCCCGCCTCGGCCAGGTACTGGGTGATCTGGGTAGTTTTCCCAGAGCCAGTCTCTCCAACCACAATCAGGATCTGATTATCGTGGACAGCCTAATAATGGAAAAGAGAGGTGACCAAAGTCAGATAAAATGGATCATTGAAACTGTTGAGGTCACAATGAAGTAGGGTAACATTAGAAATAAAGCAATGTTGACAACTTTATTTCTCCCTATAGGGAAATTACTATTACAAACCTGTATGAGCTGCTCTTTGAGCTTGAAGATGGGCAGGCTCTCTCTCTGCTCCAGGATGGAAAGCACTGTCTTCTTGCCATAAGAGGCCTGGTTGCCTCCAAAGGCATGTTTCTTCCACTCCGGGACGCCGTCTGGCATCATGCCAATTCCTCTCATGTTGGCTGCAATCTGCCTTCCATCAACTGTGTAAGAGGGAAGCGTCTTTAATTGAGATGAACTGGTGTGATATTTAACCTCCACCCCTTCAGATGACTGGTGATCCAGACCCAGTCTAGGACCCTGGGAGGAACCTTAGCACCCACAAAGCCTCCCCTGTAACCCTGGTCCATGGAGGACACGGCACACTACAGCGGGCCACTCTATCCGGCCTGTTAGGATGCTAAAGGAAACCAGATAACTATTGATGTAGTGCTGTTCTTGTCTATTAATGGTCGGTATTATGTCAAGTTTCATGTGAACCCCAGGAAGAGTAGCCGAGGAGGAACACTGGACAGGACTGTGTTTTACTATGTGGTAGTGACCTTGTGGAGGGCAGAAAGGAAAGCATGATAAACCACATGGTTGGAAAGTATACTGTATGTCTGGCATCCCTAATGCACTGCTTGTGTGTGGTCCAGTTCCTTACAGTCAGGCAGGGGGTCTACCCAGTGCTTGTTGAGGCCAATAGGTATGCAGTCCATCTCAGCCATTCGCTGAGCCTGCTTCACCTCCCTCCTCTCCTTAGCCAAAGCACTCTGCATCATGGCTGCCTGGGACAGCGAGCCATCTGGATTCTGACAGAGGCAAACCGAGAGAACGGCATTTGTTCACACTACACGGGACAGGAGAAAACAGTTAGGCCTAAAAAAAGGTAGGGTGAAAGTAGCGTGGTGCAGAGGAATATAAAACATACCTTAACAATCTTGACAGGGCTCATGTCCATACTCTGTTTAGTGTGTCCTCTCAGGAACGGAGGCTCCTCCTCCACCAGCTCAATCTCCAGGTCCTGATCTGAATGAAATCAAATTTGCACTTAGGACACTGCAGTCAATGTATGCTTTCTAGGGGTGTGCATCTTCCCTTTCAAAGACGGTTCGACATCTAGATACACGAGCTCCAATGCAATACAGAAACGATACGTTTTAGTTTGAAGCGATTCAGTTTGATTAGGAGGACGAAATTGATGCGATGCGATTTTATTCGAACATTTATTGCATGAAGACATTAATATTCCATTCGAAAATCAAAATCTGCTTCTGATGGAGCTCAGGAGCTGGGCGACTGTAAGCGGACTTCTCTGAGCGAGTGTGAATATGTGTGATATATGAGTGTGAGTATGGAACAGCCTGGATGTGGACATGGTTGCCAGTTTCTACTATCTGGTCATAAAAAAAGCTACAAAAATGTTCATATTTGTTGAAGAAATATTTTCCATTTCATGTCAATTCTTCCCTCCGTCCCCTAAATGGGAGCAAATATCGTCATGAATCAATGTAATGTTCTTTCCAGCATAATGTCACTGCAGGTTAGTATAATTTGCAGTCAATCACCCGCATTCTTATGCCACAAAAGGTCACAGCAGGTAGAGGTCAGGCGATAAAATTCCCTTTTATTGTCTAAGTTGTAGCAATTTGACCAATTAAACCATTCTATCCATACAATGGAGACTTGTCTGGTGAATTTCTGTGAGCTAGTCCTGATTGTGTCCGTTGCTCTATAAGCTTAACAATATAGCCAAAGTTGTGCTTTCTAGTATGAGCAAACAGCTTACTGGGCAGTGGGTGGGGAGATGAGGAAATGTGACAAACATGGCGTAACATTACCCGTTTAGAGTAATAAAAACTTTTGCTACGGTGAGCGACTAATGAATAGACCCCAGGTTGTTTCATTGGTTGCTGATTCTATTCATCCATAGGAACAAAAAAAAATTGTCTGCCACTTTAAATATATTATAATGTATCAATTTAAATGTTCTTTTAAGCATAATATCACTGCAGGTATAATTCTCAGTCAATCACCTGCATTCTAAAGCCACATAGACCATTGACAAGGTTAAAAAGGGGATACTGTTGAAATCCCCTTTTATCACCTAAATTGTAGCAATTTTACTAAATGAACCCATTCTACCCACACAATGGAGACTTGATTTCACGGTTGATGAAAACTTAGGTGTGTGCGTGTTATGGGTTATTTGTGGAAGCCTATATGAGAATGCAGCATGGCTGTGGCTGCATACAGAACGGAATGTTCCCTGACCCAGTCTTAAAATGGAACAGGTAGTAATGAGGACAGGAGTATGTGTGTTCAAAAGGACAGCGGCACGTCTAACCATAACTTTAAAGTGAAACCGCAACATGGTTCTTCTACCAAAAAGCTGAAATGTGTTGTTCTTGATGTCGAACATCTCAAGTAAATGTTTCACGGAGTGAGCTTCTCTTTTCCTCCAACAATGCAGTTGGGCAAAATGATTGCTGTCCTTTTTTACAAAATGAGCTGCCAACTTTGCCTATTCATGTAAAAGATGACCATATACAACGACGGTTTAAAGTGGTAATCAGAAGTAGAAACAATAACAAAGTGTTCTCTCCACCCGTTTCAGTAAAAAGCTGGAGAAATGTAACCACTCAAATTCACACACAGAGCATTGGATGCAAGGACTGACCATCCATCATATCAAAACTATAGTTTTAATCTTGTTTTGAGGCTATATTGTGTTTGTTTGCTTACTTTGTTTTCAAGCTTATATTATGGGTTCTGATGGGGTACTAAGCTCATGAGCCATTTATTTATATGTTATATTCTTCAAGAATCCATTTCATAAATCATCCTAAAATGGATGAAGCATCTGCAGATTGCACCTTTAAGGCAACACTACCAAAAGCTATTTCTTCTGATGGTGAACCTGAGCAATCAAATTAAAACGACGTAAACCCCAAATCAGCAGGTAGATCAGAGATAGGCCTACCTTTTGTTGGACAGCGTGCACAAAGTTGTTATAGAGCTACTGATAGGCATTGAGGTTGCTCGGCATGCAATGACTTGTAGATCAACGACTGGCATACGCAGTTACAGTCGCAAGTGAAAGTCTACTTCCTTTGCAAACTATTCACATTTTTGCGGTCTTAAAATTCTATCTAAAAAGGGATTATAATTAGCTTTTTCCCCCCGAATAATCTACACATTTTCAAAGTGAAAGAGAAGTTAAGAACCTAAAAAAGTTAAGTCTGGATTGCGTATGTTTTCGTACCCCAGAGTTAATTCTTGGTGGAAGCACTTTTGGCAGCCATTACAGCTGGGAATCATTTTTTAAAGATTCTACCTACTTTGCACAACTCTTAGGGCAACATACAATGGCTTCAGAAAGTGTTCATATCCCTTAAATTTGTCCACATTTTGAGTTACAGCCTGAATTTAAAACTGAATACATTTTGATTTTTTTTTCACTGGCCTACACATAATACCCCATAATGTCAAAGTGGAATTATGTTGAGACATTTTTACAAATTAATTTAAAAAATGAAAACCTGAAATATCTTGAGTAAATAAGTATTCAACCTCTTTGTTATGGGAAGCTTAAATAAGTTCAGGTGTAAACATTTGCTTAACAAGTTACATAATATGTTGCATGGACTTTGTGTACAATAATATTGTGTAACATGATTTTTGAATGACTACCTCATCTCTGTACCCCACACATACAATTGTCTGTAAGGTCCCTCAGTCGAGCAGTGAATTTCAAACAGAGACCAGGGAGGTTTTCCATTGCCTCACAAAGAAGGGCACCTATTGGTAGATGTGTAAAAATACATTTTAAAAAGCAGACATTGACTATTCTTTTGAGCATGGTGAAGTTATTAATTACACTTTGGATAGTGTATCAATTCTCCCAGTCACTACAAAGATAGATACCGGTGTCCTTCCTAACTCTGGAAAACGGTTAAAGAACTTTGAGAATAAACCCTCCTCGTCACAGCTTCCCATGTACCTTAATGTTGATGATGTGGCTGTCACTGACAAGGAGCACATGGCTGAGCTCTTCAATCACTACTTCATTAAGTCAGGATTCCTATTTGACTCAGCCATGCCTTCTTGCCCATCCAACATTTCCTCACCTCCCACCCCAACATTTCCTCATCTCTCACCCCTTCTAATGCGACTAGCCCCGATGCTCCTCCCTCTTTTCCCCCTGTAGGCAGTCACTGATTCCGAGGTGCTAAAGGAGCTCCTGAAACTTGACCCCCCCCCCCCCCCCCCCCCAAAAAGATCCTTTCTTCTTTAAGGTTGCTGACCCTATCCTCACCAAGCCTCTCTCTGACCATTTTAACCTGTCTCTCCTCTCTGGGAGGTTCCCATTGCTTGGAAGGCAGCCAAGGTGTGTCCTTTATTTAAACGGGGAGATCAAGCTGATCCTAACTGTTATAGGCAAATGTCTATTTGGCCTTGTTATCAAAAGTGTTGGCCGACTGGCTTTCTTGATGTCTATAGTATTCTCTAGTATGCAATCTGGTTTCCGCTCAGGTTATGGATGTGCCACTGCAACCTTAAAAGGTCCTAAATGATGTCACAATTGCCCTTGATTCTAAGCAATGTTGTGCTGTTATTTTTATTGACTTGGCCAAAGCTTTTGATACGGAAGACCATTCCATTTTTGTGGGCTGGCTAAGGAGTATTGGTGTATCTGAGGGGTCTTTGGAATGGTTTGCTAATTACCTCTCTCAAAGAGTGCAGTGTATTAAGTCAGAACATCTGCTGTCTCAGCCACTGCCTGTCAACAATGGAGTACCCCAAGGCTCGATCCTAGGCCTCACTCTCTTCTCAATTTACATCAACATAGCTCAGGCAGTAGGAAGCGCTCTCATCCATTTATATGCAGATGATACAGTCTTATACTCAGCTGGACCCTCCCCGGATTTTGTGTTAAATGCTCCACAACAAATATTTCTTAGTGTCCAACAAGCTTTCTCTGCCCTTAACCTTGTTTGGAACAAAGTTAATGTGGTTTGGAAAGAAGAATGCCACTCTACCCACAGGTGTGATTACTACCTCTGAGGGTCTAGGGCTTGAGAGTATGGCTAGATGGCACACTGTCCTTCTCTCAGCACATATGGAAGCTGCAGGATAAAGATACATCTAGATTTGGTATCCTCTATCATAATCACTCCTCTTTCACCCCAAGCTGCCAAACTAACCCCGATTCATATGACCATCCTAACCATGCTAGATTATGGAGATGTAATTTATAGATTAGCAGGTAAGGGTGCTCTCGAGCGGCTAGATCTTCTATACCATTCGGCCATGAGATTTGCCACCAATGCTCCTTATAGGACACATCACTGCACTCTATACTCCACTGTAAACTGGTCATTTCTGAATACCCATCACAAGACCCACTGGTTGATGCTTATTTATAAAACCCTCTAATGCCCCCCCCCATCTGAAATACCTACTGCAGCCCTCATCCTCCACATCAAATCCAACTTTATTTGTCATATGCTCTGAACACAACATGTGTAGACCTTATTGCGAAATGCTTACTTACAAGTAGGGTTGCAAAGGGTCAGAAAAGTTTTCCATGGGAAGTTAAGCCCAGGGATTTTGCTTAAATTCATCAAAAAAGTTGGCTTATAACAGTGAACCTTTTTTGTGGGATACACGTAAGGCAATTCTAGGTCTTGTGGCATATTTTGGTTAAACTATCCCCAATTCAATGGAATTGCAACCCTCTACATGCACAGTGCATTCTTCCATTACATGTGCAGTGCACTCTTCCATCACAGGTACAGCGGATCTTGCACACTGAGATGCTATTGAGCCCACACTATGACACTGTCTGAGCCAAGAACTACATGCTTTCTGGTAAATTTATATTACAATACTGAGTGGGGTGAATATATTTCATATGACATACATAATTTTTTGTTAACTAGTAAATAGTAGCCTACAGCAAAGTGTGTTTAAATCATTTATAACTTGTTAACAATTTCTGCTAGATAGTTTTTGCTACCATGTGGGTTTTAGCTTGCTTGAGCCTGCTAACTGAGTGTTAATTCACCTGTTTCCATACATGTTTCATTTTAAAACATTTATCTTACAAAGGAGTTGTTTAATCTAACTGCTTAACTATTTATCGGCACAAGGAATTGTATTTGTTTTTTTTTTAACTCATTTTTTCTCACCTTTACAGGAAAATTAGACGGTCATTATCTGATGTGTGGAGACATTTCACTGCAGCTAATGTAGAAGGTAAAGCTGTGTACATTTGCAAATACTGTGCCAAATCATGTGAAGAATGCAACAAAGATGCAGAATCATCTGGCCAAGTGCATAAAGTTCCCTCGGCGCTCACAACAAGCAACCTCTGACAAAAGTCCCTCTACTTCTATTCAAGGTGAAAATTATGAATCAGACACCTTATCGATAGCAACAGCTCATGGTCCTCCTGGAATCAGAAGTTGTTTTTGACTCAATGGAGGAACCTAGTCAGAGAGATGCTGATGAATGTCTTGCTCGAGCTGTGTATGCAACTGGTTCACCTCTGATGCTCACAGGCAATGAGTATTGGCAGAGACTTCTGAATGCTCTTCCCCCAGAATACACCCCTCCAACCAGACATGCTTTATCTACTCATTTGCTGGATGCAGAGATCAACAGAATTCAAGTGAAGGTCAAGCAAATCATAGAGAAAGCAGACTGCATTGCAATCATCTCTGATGGGTGGTTGAATGTTCATGGGTAAGGAATAATTAACTACATCATCTCCACCTCTCAACCAGTATTCTACAAGAGCACAGACGCATGGGACAACAGTCACACCGGTCTCTACATTGCAGATGACCTGAAGGCAGTCATCAATGACCTTGGAGCACAGAAGGTATTTCCACTGGTGACAGACAATGCTGCAAACATGAAGGCTGCTTGGTCTAAAGAGTCCTACCCTCACATCACACACATTGGCTGTGCTGCTCATGCATTGAATCTTCTCCTCAAGGACATCATGGCACTGAAAACAATGGATACAATCTACAAGAGAGACAAGGAAATGGTTAGGTATGTGAAGGGTCATCAAGTTATAGCAGCAATCTACCTCACCAAGCAAAGTGAGAAGAATAAGAGCACCACATTGAAGCTAACCAGCTTCTGGAGGGGAAGGAATCTCTACAAGAAATGGCCATATCACAGTCTTCCGATAAGAACAGCCCCATCAAGAGGATCCTCCTGGATGATGTATTTTGGGAGAGAGTGGAAAGCAGCCTGAAACTCCTGAAACCTCAATCCACTGTACGGATTGAGGGAGACAATGTCATTCTGTCTGATGTTCAGACTCTGCTTGCAGATGTAAGAGAAGAAATCCGTACTACCCTGCCCACTTCACTGTTGCTCCAAGAAGAAGAAACTGCAGTTTTGAAATACATCAAAAAGCATGAAGACTTCTGCCTGTAGCCCATACACGCCGCACAGTACATGTCGGGACCCCAAGTATGCTGCAAGAGCATCCTGTCTGGTGCAGAGATCAACAAGGCCTATGGTGTCATCACTACCATGTCTCGACACCTTGACCTGGATGAGGGCAAGGTTATTGGCAGTCTGGCGAAGTACACTTCAAAGCAAGGGCTTTGGGATGGAGACTCAATATGGCAGTCGTGCCAACATATCTCAACAGCCACCTGGTGGAAGGGACTTTGTGGATCTGAGGCTCTTTCCCCTGTTGCCTCCATCATCCTCCAAATCCCACCAACATCAGCCACCTCAGAGCACAACTGGTCCTTGTTTGGGAACACACACACCAAAGCATGCAACAGGCTGACCAATACAAGGGTTGAAAAATTGGTAGCCATCCAGGAAAATTTGAGGCTTTTTGAGCCTGACAATGAGCCATCCTCAACAAGGTTGGAAAGTGACAGTGAAGATGAGGCCTCAGAGTCTGACGTTCAAGAGGTGGAGAAGACATGGAAGCCTGAGAGGAAGACAACCAAAGCTTTAGTTTCTAGACTATCATTTTACAGATGTATGTTGAAAACATTTTTGGGAGATACGATGGATCATTGGGGATCCTTCAATATTCCCTTTTGTTGTTCAGTGAAATCATCCCATGTGAAGAGTCACCTCATGTAATTAAAGTTAAATTCGTAACTAAATGGTTATTTTTATTTCTATTGGAATGATTTAATCATTTGCAATTATGTCTACTTTTGATAAGGTAAAAGGTTTATGTTTCTGTCTCCATTTGATATGGTAAATATAACCAATGCAAAAAACATCTACATTAATTTGCATATATTTCCGTTAATTCCCATACATTCCCGTTAATTCTCACAGAACGTTTCCACCTCTGAATATTACCCAAAATGTGCAATCTTGCTTACAAGCCCTTAACTATTTCTTGAACTGGGTTGCTCCGCTTTTCAGTTTGCTGCAGCTAGCGACTGGAACGAGCTGCAAAAAAACACTCAAACCTGGACAGTTATCTCCATCTCTTCATTCAAAGACTCAATCATGGACACTCTTACTGACAGTTGTGGCTGCTTCGTGTGATGTATTGTTGACTCCATCTTCTTGCCTTTGTGCTTTTGTCTGTGCCCAATAATGTTTGTACCATGTTTTGTGCTGCTACCAAGTTGTGTTGCCACCATGTTGTTGTTATGTGGTGTTGCTACCATGTTGTTGTCATGTTGTGTTGCTACCATGCTGTGTTTTCATGTGTTGCTGTCTTAGGTCTCTCTTTATGAAGTGTTATCTTTTGTCCTGTTTTTTCCCAATATATTTAAAAAAATGGTAGGCCATCAATGTAAATAAGAATTTGTTCTTAACTGACTTGCCTGGTTATATAAAGGTTAAATAAAATAAATAACTTAGTTGGGGAGAGAAAGGAAACCACTCAGGAATTTCAGCGTGAAGCCAATTGAAACAGTTACAGAGTTTAATGGCTGTGATAGAAGAAAACTGAGGATGGATCAACAACATTGTAGTTACGCCACAATACTAACCAAATTGACAGAATGAAAAGAAGGAAGCCTGTACATAATAAAAAAATATTCCAAAACATGCATCCTGTTTGCAACAAGGCACTAAAGTAATAGTGCAAAAAATGTGGCAATGCGATTAACTTTTTGTCCTGATTACAAAATATAACATTTTGTAATCAGGACAAAAAGTTAATCGCATTGCCACATTTTTGGGGCAAATCCAATACAACACATTACTGAGTACCACCCTCCATATTTTCAAGCCTAGTGGTGGCTGCATCATGTTATGGGTATGCTTGTGATCGTTAAGGACTGAGGAGTTATTTTCAAGATAAAAAGGGTAACGGAATGGAGCTAAGCACAGACAAAATCCTAAAGGTATATTTGGTTCAGTCTGCTTTCCGCCAGACACTGGGATATGAATTCACCTTTCAGCAGAACAATAATCTAAAACACAAGGTCAACTCAACACTGCACTTGCTTCTAAGAAGACAGTGAATGTTCCTGAGTGGCCGAGTTACAGTTTTTACTTAAATTTGCTTGAAGATGTATGGCAAGACTTGAAAATGGTTGTCTAGAATTGATGAACATCCAATTTGAAAGCACTTGAGTAATTTAGAAAATTGTAATTATTATTTTTATCATTATTATTTTTTAAATCGGCAAATGTCACACAATCCAGGTGTGGAAAGCTCTTAGACTTACCCAGAAAGACTCACAGCTGTAATCTCTGCCAAAGGTGCTTCTACAAAGTATTGACTCAGGGGTGTAAATCAGTGGAAGATCCTCAGAGGAGGAAGGGGAGGATGATCCTCAGTGAATTTCATAAAAATAAAAATAGTAAAAGTTGAAAAAGTTATAAATTTTAGATAAAAGTACACTAAATATATTCACGTGACCAATAATTTATTAAAACACACTGTTTTGCAATGAAGGTCTACAGTACAAAATAGTTGAACAATTTTTAACAAATTAATTTCTTAAAAAATGGAGAAGCAAGGAGAGGTAGCTATATATTTGGGAGGGTTTTCTTTTTGACTTTCACTTACTTAGCTAGTTTAGCCTACCCAAACAGAGAGGGATGCCATGTTAGCTTTGGCTATCCAAGGTAAGCTTTTGGTTTTATTAATTTATTGCCTCCGGGGCCCGCCGGAGTAACTGCTAAACTGCTTGTTAACTGTACAATGTACTGCATGATTGTACCGGGTATACTAACGCGTTAGTTCTAGTAGCTATGTTGACTGACGTCAGCTAATATGGTGACAACGATGTAAGCTGTGTGTAGTGTTTAGCGGTTATGATATGAAGGTTTGGCTTGGAAAGGTTTTTTCACCTGTTCACAGACAGCTGATGTGTAGTGCACTGAAGTGAAGGGAAAAGGTGAGAGGAGGAGAGCATGTAGATGCAAGAAGGAATTAACGAGCAAAGTGATCATGCTGTTTGTATGTGGCTAAAATGAAAGTGAACTGTGTTTGCGTGTGATCAGGAGTGTATTCATTCTGGCAATTTTGTTGAAAAACATTTATTTGACAGAAGCAAACTGACAAAATGGGGTTAAACATACCTGAATTTGTCCAATAGAAACTCTCATTTGCAACTGTTGGGCTAATGATTACACCCTAGATCAACTAGATGCAGTGAAGAGTGTGATTAGGCTACTCAAATGTTTCTCTCGACCTGTGTATCTACATTGAAGACTTTCATTCCTAGGCTACGTTGGCGCAACCTCATGATGGGTATAGGGAAAATGTGAGTATCATGTAATAACCTAAACCAATTGATGATACATTGAGCAGGGTAAATGGAATATGAATGAGTCATTAAATAGGCTGTAATAGAAATAAGGCCATGCACCCCAAAAAATAATTGTCCTCCCTCATCTTAAACGGCACCGACCGCCACTGGTGTGTAAATAGGATATTTTCAAAAAACATGTTTTTACTTTGTCGTTATTGGGCGATTATGTATTTAATCGATTTAGAATTTAGGTTGTAACAACAAAATGTGGAATAAGTCAAGGGTGAATCATTTCTGAAGGCACTGTTTATCCATTGCTTTTCTCAAAATTGCTCATGCAGTACATTCGGTAGGGAACAATTGAAACCTTCAATTGGTTTCAATTGAACAGCAAAATTGAACAGCAAAATTCAAACCTTCTCTGATTTTCAAGGAAATTGATGTCAGGACTGAGACTGGACCACTCAATACCTCTTGAAAAGCCATTCTAGTGTGTTTTTGGCATTAAGATGTGTCCAAAATTGTCCCGCTGAAAAATATAACCATCCCAGGGTTAGGTTTTCAGAAGACTGAGGTGATTTCCTCTACATTTTTACCTGAGCTTTCATATTTATTTTCATCCTGGAACTCCCCAGGCCCTGCTGGTGACAAGCATACCTATAACATAATGCTGCCTTTACAATACTTAAAAAATAGAGAGGGTTTCAATTCTGTGTTGTATTGGATTTCACCCAAATCTTTAATTTTGACAAACATTTTTTATTTATTTGCGGTGTTGTCTTGCAATATTAATAGCACTGAGCGACTAGTGCTTTTTGAGGTCAGTGCGATTATAAAAACAACCATGGTTTTCATTTTGGTTTCGATTATTTGGGTTGAATGCTTGTAACACAGAACAAAACAACTAATAAAAGTCCCATAATGGTAGTGACTGGCCGTTACTGCTGATCACTTATTAACCATTTATTCACATTACTTTAAAAAAATCTATTTAAATTGTTATGTATATTACATTTGTTTCATTTGATGACATAATAATTTAATTCCAAGTCCTCTCATTTCTACAGAGCTACTGTCTGACAAAATCACTATTTTGAAGTAATTCAAAGTAAATAAGGCATACTCTGAATATCAACAGCTGATCTCTATATCCCCTCACGACCGCGCCTTCTTTTCTCTTCCGTAGCAGGCATAAAAGAAACAGACCGAACAGGTAGATGAGCAATGGATTATGGTCGTAGTTAATTACCATGTTTTATGCGCTAAACTATGTAGAATATTGGCCTGTTGAGAAACTACAACATCACACAGTTCAGGCTGGATCTGATTTATCTCTAGAGAAACCAAAGACAGTACAGCATGAAGACAGGCTGAAACGGCTTCTCCGATAGAGCACACATGTAGGCGATGTCATGGCGACGTTGGCTAGCTAAGCTCATGCATAGAAACATGACATCTGGTCACGCCTAACTGAGCATGTGCAGTTATTATAAAGTAGTTTTTTGACGTTATTGAAAACGTGTCAGTTTGTCACCACCACGAGGTTGGAGTAATAACATGTTCAACTACTTAAGACAGAGCTTCAATGCCATACAACTCTCCTTCCATGGCCTCCAACTGCTCTTAAATACAAGTAAAACTAAATGCATGCTCTTCAACCAATCGCTGCCTGCACCTGCCCGCCCGTCCAGCATCACTACTCTGGACGGCTCTGACTAAGAATATGTGGACAACTAGAAATACCTCGGTGTCTGGTTAGAATGTAAACTCTCCTTCCAGACTCACATAAAACATCTCCAATCCAAAATGAAATCTAGAATTGGCTTCATATTTCGCAACAAAGCCTCCTTCACTCACGCTGCCAAACATACCCTCGTAAAACTGACCATCTTACCGGTCCTCGACTTTGGCGATGTCATTTACAAAATAGCCTCTAACACCATACTCAACAAATTGGATGCAGTCTATCACAGTGCCATCCGTTTTGTCACCAAAGCCCCATATACTACCCACCACTGCGACCTGTACGCTCTCGTTGGCTGGCCCTCGCTTCATAGTCGTCGCCAAACCCACTGGCTCCAGGTCATCTACAAGACCCTGCTAGGTAAAGTCCCGCCTTATCTCTGCTCGCTGGTCACCATAGCACACGCACCAGCAGGTATATCTTACTTGTCACCCCCAAAGCCAATTCCTCCTTTGGCCGCCTCTCCTTCCAGTTCTCTGCTGCCAATGACTGGAACAAACTACAAAAATCTCTGAAACTGGAAACACATCTCCCTCACTAGCTTTAAGCACCAGCTGTCAGAGCAGCTCACAGATCACTGCACCTGTACATAGCCCATCTATAAATATCCCAAACAACTACCTCTTCCCCTACTGCATTTATTTATTTGGCTCCTTTGCACCCCAGTATTTCTACTTTGCACACTCACCTACTGTTAAATCTATCATTGTTTTAATTGCTATATTGTATTTACTTTGCCACCATGGCCTTTTTTTGCCTTTACCTCCTTATCTCACCTCATTTGCTCACATTGTATATAGACTTGTTTATACTGCATTATTGACTGTATGTTTGTTTTACTCCATGTGTAACTCTGTGTCGTTGTATGTGTCGAACTGCTTTGCTTTATCTTGGCCAGGTCGCAATTGTAAATGAGAACTTGTTCTCAACTTGCCTACCTGGTTAAATAATGGTGAAATAAAAATAAATAAATAAACATTTGGATTGTTTTTGACTGAAGTATCTTAAACAATTGAACCGGATTCCGATCTGTATCGATGAATCATTACACCCCTAATGCTTTCAGTAGATCACTGTTCCCGATCCCCCCAAAAAAACATGCTGAAATGTTACCTTCTTCATCATCAATTTTTGGGAGGATACCCGTCTCCTCGTCAAAGTCGGGGAACTCCTCTTTAGAAAGAACATTAGCAGCAATCATCTGAGGACAGGAAAAATACCATGTATAGATCAACATCACACTACTAAAGCGAGCAAAGATGTCTTGATGAACCCTACATATGTACACATACCTGGTTGATCTCCCACTTCTCAAGGTCAGATATCTTGGTCAGTCTCTTGCGTTCCAGTGTGTCATCCTCCAACTCAGGGGCGTGGCCCAGGTTGAGGTTGGTTGGGCGGTCAGGGTTCCTCATGATTTTCTCCTCCCCACCATCAGGGCCCTGGTTCCTCCTCCTGTTCGGGTTCAGGTCCTCCCCTGTTTCCTGGTCTACATCCTGGCAACCAAGAGTAGAGTATAAGTTTCAGTTATAATTTAATTTAGCTCCATGTCATCATTCATCAAAGGGCAGTTGGCTTTGAATTCATTCCTGCTCTGTGTTGCTGTCTTACCTTCATGCTGAGACTGGTCTTGGAGCCAGTAAAGGACAGCACCTTGATCTTGACTCGTTGACCTTTCTGGACCACATCAGCCACATTGGCAACACGTCCCTCTTTGCGTAGCTCAGAGATGTGGACCAACCCCTCCCAGCGTTTCCTACAATGAAAAACCAAAAAGGTTTTCAACATGGGGTTTTCAAAACATTAGATCACCGTAAGATACAGAACGTGTTGGATACATGCTTTCGATATTTTCCTATTCTCTTTACTAACCTCAGTCCCTCCAGTTGCACGAAGCAGCCAAACTGCAGGATGCTGGTGACTTTGCCGTTGAATATGTCCCCTACAGCAGGCGCTTCTGGTGGGGGCCGGTCCATGTGTTTGTCCTTACAGCGGTCAGAACCAACCTCAATGTCTCGATCCATGGAGGGGCTCGGACTGCGATCACTCCAGCGGGAAACACGTTTTCGACCGCGTTTGAAGTCTCTGTCCCTCTCGCGGTCGCAAGACGGAGAGCGTGAGCGTCTCTTCCTGTCTCTGTCTTGGCTCCGACTTCTGCTTCGTTGCCTTTTGTTGTCCAACCTAAAACAAGAGCCATAAAAAATGTAATACCTATTTTTCATCCAATTCAGGGTTTTGCTATTCATAGTGCACCAGTAAAACTGCAAACCCTGAATTATCAAAATGTCCTTACCTGCTCGTTGAGTTTGTTCCACTAACACTGGGCATGAACATCTCCAATTCTTTCATGGCAGCATCTGCTACCCTCACATCATCGTCTTCTAGTGGAATCTGTGGGTGTTGTTAGAGAGCATTGGTCTACTGACAACCACACGCTGTGTGTGGGGAGTGGGACGTAATAGCAGTGCCTTGTTTAACCGTACTTGTTTAGCCACTATGTATGTACTAATTTCTGAGAGACTTACGGGAGCTGGATTGTCTGGCCTGCACAATCCAGGAAACATCTCCTTCAGTTTGTCCTTCTCACTCTTCTGTTTGACCACAGGCTCAGAGGCTACCGCCATAAAATTAAAGAGATTCAGTATGACATTTTGAAATAATCAGATACAGTATATCAAATTGTATACCAGCATTGTATAAATCGTACTTGAATGTAAGACATCAGCTGCATTCGACCCTAACCAGCGTTATACACAGCATATGATCAACTAACCTTTGCTCGTAGATGCTTTTGACGGCCGCATAGTTTGAATAAGTCTGAGCAAATTGCTGATGAGAGAATCCTATGAAAGAGTGAAAGTGGATTCAAAACCAGAAAGAACGTGTATTGAATGGCCCGGGCTCATTTTAAGCATATCCAACAGCTACATCACACTATAACACTTACTGTGAAGTCTGCTCCATTTTTCAGCAGAAGTGATTTGAAGCCATCAAATGTTGGTTGCTTTTCAGCAAGGCAGATGACAAACTCAGCTAAAAGAGACAGCAAGAATAATCAACTTCAGAAGAGAGAAAAAAATGGTAGGCTACTGTATTCGCTTAGGGTAAATATGCCACTATCATAAATAACTGATCAGCAGCAAATTATTTGTTCTCGTTTTGCCAAGAATGCTCACATGAAACATGAACTAGCTAGCTTTTATAGAACTCAGGGAAATATCACATGCTTAAACATGTTATGGGGTCCAGACCACCCACCACACTTTCAAGGCAAAGTAAACATCTCATTTACAATAGATAACGTTATGACTAAATAAAAATACGTTTTACAATCGGAATTCGGGAGTAAAATTAACGTTAGCGGGCTAAAACCAAAGGTAGCTAAGATAGCTAGCTTAGCAGCAAGCTAGTAAGATTATTCCAAATGTGGGGTGACAGAAGTAGTGTGTGACGATTCAACTTGCCAAGATCTTTCTCGCATATACCAAGATGGTTGTCAAGTTCTGTACACACTTTGGACACCAAAGACAGGTATTCAAGCCGCTTAAGCTCCTCAACTCCAAAGTCTGCCATTGTGTCCAGTGTTTGTTTTGTTTTCAGAAAACGCAGGCATCGGTAACACGCACGTTACGTTACGAACTTTGAACTTAGACCACACTTCCGGGTAATTATTTTATTGGTCACCAGGTGGGGGTAAACTCATTGCCAATATGACAACCTAAACTCCAAGTTCATTTTTTTAAAACCTTTATTTAACGAGGCAAGTCAGTTTAAGAACAAATTCTTGTTTACAATGACCACCTAACCCGGACGACGCTGGGCCAATTGTGCACCGCCCTATGGGACTGCAAATCACGGCTTGTGATACAGCCTGGAGTCGAACCAGGGTCTGTAGTGACACCTCTGGCACTGAGCAGTGCCTTAGACCGCTGCGCCACTCAGGAGCCACAAAACTGACATTGTGGTCTCCAGTGTGGATGTCAATAAAACATTTCTAAATGAAACATTAGCAACAAAAAGTATGAGAACATGCATTTAATGAGTGCAGAAAATGTTAGGATTACACTAGCACAGTAAAGCAATCACACAAAGCTAAACCAAAGACAATGCCCAAGTATTAAGTTCCATCCTGGTATCTCCTTTCATTGTATAAAAATATAGCCTACTATATGCTCTGAGACAAACTGTCTCAGAGCACTGTGCTTTTTAAACAAAGACGTTCACTGCCTTGTCAAATTACTGCCCAGTCCCCTTCCTATTCAATTTATCATTTTTTCAGAAGTTTACACACAGCTCAGATGTGACATTCAAGTAAAACAAACATGTTTCGTTGTCCATGATACTCAAATATAAGATTGATTCTCCTCAGGGGGATGAGACATTTTTTATTCATGTTACCCAGGTAAGCCTGTAAGGACAGGAGAGCAATGACCTCATTTTACTAGTTGACTGCTATACAGGTTAAGAGAAAGAATTCAGCCTACCAGAATTCAGCTCAAAATTATAGAATTGCAGTTAATAGAAAACAGCTGAGCACATATAACACATACTTTACACATGTCCAAAACAAGTAGATAATGACCCAAGCTTTATCAAATCGCATGTTACAGCTAAAAAGGCCTGTTGGCAGACAATGTCTCTCCATGGTATTTCTCAACCAGCTGATATAGGAATGTGTCCCTCTCTTTCTGTGTTGCGATACAAGATGCACATTCTAGCGCCGCCGAAAGGCGCGGGAGATTCTCCAAGCGTTGGGCTCCTCGTAACGGTTGTAGAGGGGCTCGAGGCGCTGCTGCTTCTTCTGTTTGCTGAGGCGCGTGGGGTCGGACACTTTGAAAAAGGCCGGCGAGAACTCTACCAGCCAGCGTGGGTCAATGGTGGTCACCTCCCTCATGTACTCCTTAGTGGTCAGCACCAACTCATGGTACACCACCCTGTGGAGAGAGGAATAAGAGTATCAGGCAAGAGGAAAATAATGTCCAGGATGGCTCAGTAACAGTTGACATTCAATGTAAACTAGTGACTAATCCATTAGTCCCCGTGGTAATCAGAAATGAGGGTCGACTCACCACTCAGGCTGGCGGTTGAACAGGGCACTGGAGGGGTGGATGTACACCACCTGCTGGTCAATGAGCGTACGGTAGCCCTCCTGGGGATCCTTTTTGGCTGCGTTCCGGAAGAAACCACTGCAGATGGCCTTCTGCACACGCACCGTGGCCTTTCCACAAGTCACCACATCCAGTTTATGTCTGAAAAGAGGTAAACGTTTTTGGATTTGTGTGAGAAGATTTCTACTAAGTGAGGTTTCTTTACCAGACATACAATTACCTTGATCATCAAATGGACAGTGGAACCTACCTGTCCATGATACCCAGCATCTGTTTGCGGATATCCTGGGCTCTGCGCAAGGAACGAGCCTGGATGAAGTTCTCGTAGCACCAGGGGTTGGAGAACTTGTTGTTCTTCCAGGAGTTATAGACAGCCAGCAGAGTAAGGTGGTCTCCCTCGGCCTGGTGGAACTTGGCCTTCTTCTGGTCAGCCAGGGCCTGCTTGTCCTGAGACACAGAGAATAAAATAACTGTTAGTCATCAAATTATCAACAATGGCACACCATATAATTGCCTCATTGAGGTCTCCAATCATAATGGTAAACCTCAACAACATCCAACTGTGCTGCAAAGAAGAAGAAGAAAAAAAAGATCTAATCAGGATACCCAGAGGAGTGATATGACCCTATTTCAGTGTTTATGAGTCTTGTGATTTGACGTACCTTGGGCCTGTAGAAGACGTTCTGCACAGACAGCATGGAGACGATGGTGAGCATCTCCTCACTGCAGCCCAGGTGGACGGACATGATCAGCATCTTACACAGCATGGGCTCCAGAGGGAACTCCGCCATCTGACAGAGAGATGGAAATAATGAATTGGTAATTAATCCTCACTTTTGCCTTTCTTAACAATAGTCTCCTTTTTTTGGTATAAACTCTTACCCTGCGTCCGAGACGAGTGAGCAACCCTTCATCGTCCAGAGACCCCAGAGTGTAGAGCTGCTCCATGGCAGTGATCAGAGTCTCCATGGGTGGAGCGTCCATGAAATCAAACGATAGCAGGTCATTGATGCCCATGGCCTGAAGGAATATGGAGAAAGGGACGTCAGGGGATGATACGGGAGGAGTAGGTCTCAGCAGACAAGTATAGATCACAGAAGCATGTACAGTGGAACAAGGTTTATCCCCTTTTGTGACTGTGTGCATACCTTGAGGGACAGCACAGTGCTGGCCAAGTTAGTTCTCTGGATCTCAGGCACGTTGGTGGTGAGCATCTCGTCTCTGTATGCTCTCTCGGTGTACAGCCTGTAGGTCTTCCCTGGGCCAGTTCTTCCAGCTCTACCAGCCCGCTGCTTGGCTTGGGCCTAACAGAAGTTACATTGAAGCTCTTAGCATACCAAATCGTAATTGCTTGAGAGAAACAGAGGGGTTACAATCTTGGTAGGTTTAGAAAATAAATATGAACTGAGTGATTAACCAGTCTACCTGTGAAATGGGAGTCACCACCAGCTGGTCAATACCAGTCTTGGAGTTGTACACCTTTTGCTTCACAAATCCTGGGTCCACAACGTAGTAGATACCGTCAATGGTCAGAGACGTCTCAGCAATGTTAGTGGCAATGACAACCTTTCTGCTGCCGGGGGGAGCAGGGTCAAAGATACGGGTCTGCATCTCGCTTGGCAGCGCAGAGTAGACAGGTAGAATGATGAGTTCGGGCACTTCAGGTCCCAGAGACTTCATCCGTTCATACAAGATCTCACAAGCGGTGTCAATCTCCTCCTGACCCGTCAGAAACACCAGGACATCACCTGCAAACAAGGAGCGAGAGAGGACATGAAGAAGGTTGATAACTCTTCACAATCAAGGGTGAATCTCAAACTGACATGTTATAGCAATGGATTTGCATTCATGCAGTGATTTAGGTCAATGACTATGAATTACAGTTAGACTATAGACTGGGTTTAACCTTTGTTAAAACCGTACCTGGAGGCTCGGTCAGGTGGATCTGCATGACGGTGATGAGACTGGCGTCCAGGTAGTCCGTCTCAGGCTCTTTGCAGTAGAGCACCTCCACTGGATAGGTACGTCCTGGGATGGTAAAGATGGGCGCTTCGTAGAAGTACTGGGAGAACTTGACGGCATCTAGCGTGGCTGAAGTGACAATCAGCTTCATGTCTGTGCGTTTCTGCACAGTCTGAAAAGGGGGAGAGTTAGCTTAATACAAAACCTGTCTTTAAAATATTAGCAATGTCTAGACCCTGAAGTCAAGGGGAAACAAGACCCTGGTATACCTTCTTGAGCAGACCGAAGAGCACATCGGTATGGATGGTCCTCTCGTGGGCCTCATCCAACATGATGATGGCGTACTGGCCAAGGTCCGGATCTATCAAACACTCTCTCAGCAACATACCGTCTGTCATGTACTTGATCACCGTCTCAGGGCTGGTGCAGTCCTCAAAACGGATGGTGTAGCCCACCTGGTGTAGAAGAACGGAGACAGGAGAAATAACTACGGCCAGACGTTTGAGATTGTTCTGCGATCAGATGTATTCGGCATCGTCTCATGGTCACGTGGGCCAGGAGATCACTCACCTCCTGGCCCAGACAGCAACCATACTCTTCGGAGACTCTCTTGGCCACAGACATGGCTGCCACACGACGGGGCTGAGTGCAGCCGATCTTCCCCCGAGTGGTGTAGCCCGCCTCGGCCAGGTACTGGGTGATCTGGGTAGTTTTCCCAGAACCAGTCTCTCCAATAACAATCAAGATCTGGTTATCGTGGACAGCCTGTAATAGAGAAGCAGAGATGTGAACAAAATGTTATGCCATAAATGGTCAAAAACAGCTGTTGAAATAGAAATAACTAGCGATATATAATTTGCAAACTTTTGCACAAACCTGTATGAGCTGCTCTTTGAGCTTGTAGATGGGCAGGCTCTCTCTCTGCTCCAGGATGGACATTGCCGTCTTCTTGCCGTAAGAGGCCTTGTTGCCTCCAAAGGCATGTTTCTTCCACTCCGGGATGTCAGTTGGCATCATGCCGATTCCTCTCATGTTGGCTGCAATCTGCCTTCCATCAACTGTGTAAGAGGGAAGCGTCTTTAATTGAGATGAACTGGTGTGATATTTAACCTCCACACCTTCAGATGACTGGTGATCCAGACCCAGTCTAGGACCCTGGGAGGAACCTTTACACCCACAAAGCCTCCCCTATAACCCTGGTCCATGAAGGACACGGCACACTACAGCAGGCCACTCTATCCGGCCTGTTAGGATGCTAAAGGAAACCAGATAACCATCTCCAGCCCTGCAAACCCTGAGGGCTGCTGCTGCTACACTGGAGGAAGTCTGATGTAGTGGCTCAGACCGGACTGTGTGGAGGATTACTGTGTGCTTCCATACGGACTTACCATCAGGCAGAGGGTCTACCCAGTGTTTGTTCAGGCCCATGGGGATAGAGTCCATCTCAGCCTCTCGCTGACACTGCTTCACCTCCCTCCTCTCCTTAGCCAATGCACTCTGCATCATGGCAGCCTGGGACAGCGAGCCGTCTGGATTCTGACAGAGGGAAACAAAGTGAGCTGCAATTGTTCACACTACAGGATGAAAACAAACAAAATTGCCTTGAAAGTAGGTTGATCAAGAGGACATGGAAACATACCTTAACAATCTTGACAGGGCTCATGTCCATACTCTGTTTAGTGTGTCCTCTCAGGAACGGAGGCTCCTCCTCCACCAGCTCAATTTCCAGGTCCTCATCTGAAAGAAAGCGGTGGACAAATCAGCATCCAATACTTCGATGTGAATCTAAACCGACAGTGGTTTTCTATGAAGAAAATGTACACGAGGGCGTGCTAAATTACTCTTTTAGCACGGCTGTGCTGCGGCCATAGGTACGAGGCGGAGCAGAGTACCGTAGATTAGCACAATCGCGCCAAAAAAATTTTTTTTACACAAGCGCAAGTGTACAAGTGCTTTTCTACAATGGGTTACGAGTCAAAATGGAAAATATATATATATATATATATATTTTAAATCTAAATGTTCCATTGCCATGCTGGCTGGCAAAGCTATTATCCCTTGCTTGCTAGCTAGCCAACTACAACAGTCACGTCAAACTATGCTATAGTAGCAAAGTAGCTGCCTTTCATTTAGTTGGACCGGCTTTTCTAGTGACGTGTGTGTGTGTGTGTGTGTGTGATATATATATATATATATATATCACACACACACTGCTCAAAAAAATAAAGGGAACACTAAAATAACATCCTAGATCTGAATGAATGAAATATTATTATTAAATACTTTTTTCTTTACATAGTTGAATGTGCTGACAACAAAATCACACAAAAATTATCAATGGAAATCAAATGTATCAACCCATGGAGGTCTGGATTTGGAGTCACACTCAAAATTAAAGTGGAAAACCACACTACAGGCTGATCCAACTTTGATATAATGTCCTTAAAACAAGTCCAAATGAGGCTCAGTAGTGTGTGTGGCCTCCACGTGCCTGTATGACCTCCCTACAACGCCTGGGCATGCTCCTGATGAGGTGGCGGATGGTCTCCTGAGGGATCTTCTCCCAGACCTGGACTAAAGCATCCGCCAACTCCTGGACAGTCTGTGGCGTTGGTGGATGGAGCGAGACATGATGTCCCAGATGTGCTCAATTGGATTCAGGTCTGGGGAACGGGCGGGGCAGTCCATAGCATCAATGCCTTCCTCTTGCAGGAACTGCTGACACACTCCAGCCACATGAGGTCTAGCATTGTCTTGCATTAGGGGGAACCCAGGGCCAACCGCACCAGCATATGGTCTCACAAGGGGTCTGAGGATCTCATCTCGGTACCTAATGGCAGTCAGGCTACCTCTGCACATGGAGGGCTGTGCGGCCCCCCAAAGAAATGCCACCCCACACCATGACTGACCCACCGCCAAACCGCTCATGCTGGAGGATGTTGCAGGCAGCAGAACGTTCTCTACGGCATCTCCAGACAGTGGCCAGTGGCGAATTTGCCAATCTTGGTGTTCTCTGGCAAATGCCAAACATCCTGCACGGTGTTGGGCTGTAAGCACAACCCACACCTGTGGACGTCGGGCCCTCATACCACCCTCATGGAGTCTGTTTCTGACCGTTTGAGCAGACACATGCACATTTGTGGCCTGCTGGAGGTCATTTTGTGCAGTGCTCCTCCTGCTCCTCCTTGCACAAAGGCAGAGGTAGCGGTCCTGCAGCTGGGATGTTGCCCTCCTACGGCCTCCTCCACGTCTCCTGATGTACTGGCCTGTCTCCTGGTAGCGCCTCCATGCTCTGGACACTATGCTGACAGACACAGCAAACCTTCTTGCCACAGCTCGCATTGATGTGCCATCCTGGATGAGCCTCACTACCTGAGCCACTTGTGTGGGTTGTAGACTCTCATGCTACCACTAGAGTGAAAGCACCACCAGCATTCAAAAGTGACCAAAACATCAGCCAGGAAGCATAGGAACTGAGAAGTGGTCTGTGGTCACCACCTGCAGAACCACTCATTTATTGGGGGTGTCTTGCTAATTGCCTATAATTTCCACCTGTTGTCTATACCATTTGCACAACAGCATTTGAAATTTATTGTCAATCAGTGTTGCTTCCTAAGTGGACAGTTTGATTTCACAGAAGTGTGATTGACTTGGAGTTACATTGTGTTGTTTAAGTGTTCCCTTTATTTTTTTGAGCAGTATATATATATATATATATTATGCTGATTCATGACTGACTTGGCTGCGAAAAGATGACTGTCTCGTCCTGACACGTTCATTCTCAATAAGACAGTGGAGCTGGAATTTCAATATTGATACAATGTTGCAAATGTCGAGAGACTGGCAGCAACGTTTATACAAATCCCTGTTGTTTGCAAACCAAATGATAGGCTAGAAGCAAGAGGAAATAACGTCGATATACTTTTTTTTTTTTACAGTGGAGATCAAGTTAATGAATTGGCTGGTTGGGCCGATGAGACAATGGATGGGCAGGGATTTCTCAGATGGAACAGAAAAAAAGATGCCCATTTTTGCATCATAGGCTCACCCGTGCTAAACAGTTTTTAGTATGGCTTAGAACACGTCTCAAGCAAATCACAAAGCTTGTTTTGACCAACCCGCTGTGGAACACACAATAACATAAGTCATGTTTTACCTTCTTCGTCATCAACTTTGGGGAGGATACCAGTCTCCTCGTCAAAGTCAGGGAACTCCTCTTTAGAAAGAACATTAGCAGCAATCATCTGAGAACAGAAGAAAATAGCATTATTAGATCAAAAGTCACATTGATAACAGTCAAGGTCTTGATAAAAACCCTGTTTTCACACATACTTGTTTGATTTCCCACTTCTCGGGGTCAGATATCTTGGTCAGTCTCTTGCGTTCCAGTGTGTCATCCTCCAACTCAGGGGCGTGGCCCAGGTTGAGGTTGGTTGGGCGGTCGGGGTTCCTCATGATTTTCTCCTCCTCACCATCAGGGCCCTGGTTCCTCCTTCTGTTGGGGTTCAGGTCCTCCCCAGTTTCCTGGTCCACATCCTGTCAACCAAGAGGAGAGCCAGTGTTTCAGTAATAATTAAACATGTCTTTCATAGTGCTTTCCAAATGTTCCAAAGCCTTTAAAACTTAGTGGCACTCCAGTCTCCTTTTCACCTAATTTAACAGCTGATTTCTTAACAGAAAGGGTACATCTCAATATGTGGTACAAGGGAAGTCATGCCATAGCACCCAAGTGTGTGTGTGTGTGGGAGGGGGGGGCTTTTCTCTTTTGTTCCTCAAGCAAGGGGAATGACAAACCAACTCCTTGAAGTTTCCAGTTGTCAAAAAATAAATAAAACGTAATATACATTCTTTCAACAGGAAAATTACTTTAAATGCACATAATTTTACCAACATGATTACAGGGATAAAAACTGGTGAGCTCCCAAAAAGGTGATGCAAATTTCCGTGTGAAAAATATCTATTTTCAGTGTGTTTGTCACAACACCAACATTTACTAATGATGTGATACCAAGCAGTATCGTGATACCATAGGGTTTGCCCTGTGGTATCACATGGAACTCTTTGGCCTGAATCAAATGCACTGTGTGTGGAGAAAACAAGGCACAGCTCATCACCCGTCTAACACCATCCCTACTGTGAAGCATGGTGGCGGCAGAATCATGCTATGGGGGTGCTTTTCAGCAGCAGGGACTGAGGGACTGGGAGACTGGTAAGGATAGGGAGATCGATGAATGGCGCCAAATACAGGCAAATCCTTCATGAGAACTTGCTTCAGAATGTAAATGAACTTAGACTGGGGTGAAGATTTACAATCCAACAGGACAATGACACCAAGGATACAGCCAAAGCAAAGCTGGAATGGCTTCAGAACAAGAATGCGAACGTCTGAGTGGTCCCACCAATGCCTAGACTTGAATCCCATTAAATCTGTGGAAAGACTTGAAGATTGCTGTTCACCACCACTCTCCATCTATTGTAACTTAACAGAGCTTGAGAATATCCACAAATCCAGATGTGCAAAGCTGATATACATACCCAAGATGACTCAAAGCAGCTATCATCGCCACCAAAAGTGCTTATTAACTCAGGGATGTGAATACTTATGTAAATTAGATTAATGAATTTAAGAAATTTGCTAAAATGTCTAAAAACAAGTTTATTGGGAATTGTGTGTAGTTAGGTGAGGGGGGGAAAAATCCACTTAATCCAATTTGAATTCAGGCTGTAACAACCTTCTGAATAAGTTAAAAATGTCACTGACAGAAAGGACTGCCTTGCTTCTTGCTCTTAGGAAACTCTGCAGATTTTTTTTATTTTATGTATAATTTCTTACATTGTTAGCCCAGAAAAAGTTGTGTTATTACATACAGCCGGGAAGAACTATTGGACATCAAAGCGCCGGTAACTCATTAGCACTACCAGGAATACGACTTTCCCGAAGCAGATCAATTGTTCGCACCCCCCAGGGCAAATTAACTGATTCCAGAACCCAAAACAACTCCGGCGAAGGAGAGGTACTCGGAGTGGTCTTTTAGTCCGACTTAAGAGGCGCACACGCCACCCACCGCTTCCAAGCATATTACTATCTG
The DNA here is from genome assembly GCF_002021735.2 of Oncorhynchus kisutch. NCBI lineage: Eukaryota > Metazoa > Chordata > Actinopteri > Salmoniformes > Salmonidae > Oncorhynchus > Oncorhynchus kisutch. The sequence continues at coordinate 6,809,281 of NC_034198.2, forward strand.
GAGAATAAAGTTGAGGAGCTCAGAGAGACAGGGATTGTAACATACTCTGCTTCACGGAAACATCCCTCTCGGGATATACTGTCCGAATCAGTCCAGCCAGTTGGAATCTCAGTTCATCGCACAGACAGGATTAAATATCTCTCTGGGAAAAAGGAGGGCGGTGTGTTTCATGATTAACTACTCATGGTGTAATTGTGATAACATACAGGAACTCAAGTCCTTTTGATCACCCGATCTAGAATACCTCAAATCAAATGCAGACCGTATTATCTCCCAAGAGAATTGTCATTGGTTAGTCACGGCCGTGTATATTTCCTCCTCAAGCTGATACTGCGACAGCCCTCAAAGAACTCCAGTTGACTTTATGCAAACCAGAAACCATATGTCCTGAGGCTGCATTTATTGTAGCTGGAGATTTTAACAAAGCAAATTTGAGAAAAAAAGATGCCAAAAATTCTAGCAACATATCGACTGTAGGACTTGCGCTGCCAAAACTCGACCACTGTTACTCCAACTTCCGGGATACCTATAACCCCACCCTGTGCAACTGGGTCCTGGACTTCATGATGGGCCGCCCCGAGGTGGTGAAGGTAGGAAAAACCTCCACTAGATTGATCCTCAACACAGGGGCCCGTCAGGGGTACGTGCTTAGTCCCCTCCTGTACTCCCTGTTCACCCATGACTGCGTGGCCAAGCACACCTCCAACTCAATCATCAAGTTTGCAGATGACAACAGTAGTAGGCTTGATTACCAACAATGACGAGACCGTCTACAGGGAGGAGATGAGGGCTCTTGGAGTGTGGTGCCAGGAAAATAACACTCACTCAACAAAACAAAGGAGATGATCGTAGACTTCAGGAAACAGCAGATGGAGCGCCCCCCCCCCCCATCCACATTTGCAGTCTCGCAATGGAGAAGGTGGAAAGCTTCAAGTTCCTCCGCGTAGACATCACTGACAAACTGAAATGGTTCACTCACACAGACAGTGTGGTGAAGTCACAACAGCGCCTCTTCAACCCCAGGAGGCTGAAGAAATTTGGCTTGTCACCTAAAACCCCCAAACTTTTACAGACGCACAATCGAGAGCATCCTGACGGGCTGTATCACTGCTTGGTATGGCAACTGCATTGCCCACAACAGCAGGGCTCTCCAGAGGGTGGTGCAGTCTTCCCAACACATCACAGGGTGAAAACTACCTGTCCTCCAGGGCACCTACAGCACCCGATGTCACAGGAAGGCCAAAAAGATAATCAAGGACAACAAACACCCCGCTATAATCCAGGAGGCGAGGTCAGTACAAGTGCATTATGATCAAGGCCATAAGACTGTTAAAATAGCCATCACTAGCACAGAGGCTGCTGCCTATATACACATAGACCTGAAATCACTGGCCACTAATAAATGCAACACTAGTCACTCAAAAATGTCTACATATCTTACATTACCCATCTCATATGTATTTTCTGTATCCTATTCTATGCCGCTCTGACATTGCTCGTCGATATATTTTTATATTCTTAATTCCATTCCTTTACTAAATGTGTGTGTATCGGGTATATGTTGTGTAATTTGTTAGATATTAGTGCACTGTGTCGGAGCTAGAAGCACAAGCATTTTGCGACACCCGCATTAACATCTGCTAAACACGTGTATGTGACCAATACAATTTGATGGGGTATGAATACTTCCTGAAGGCACATACCTTCATGCTGAGACTGGTCTTGGAGCCAGTAAAGGACAGCACCTTGATCTTGACTCGTTGACCTTTCTGGACCACATCAGCCACATTGGCAACACGTCCTTCTCTGCGTAGCTCAGAGATGTGCACCAACCCCTCCCAGCGTTTCCTACAATGCAAAACAGATAAGGCTTTCAACATTGCACAATCAAACGCAAACCAAGTTCATCACTATTGAATTAATGACTTTTGCCGAGGCATTAACAACTCTTTTACTGACCTCAGCCCCTCCAGTTGCACGAAGCAGCCAAACTGCATGATGCTGGTGATTTTGCCGTTGAATATGTCTCCCACGGTAGGCTCCTCTGGTGGTGGGCGGTCCACGTGTTTGTCCTTCCACCGGTCAGAACCTTCCTTTGTGTCCCTGTCTCGGTCTCTGTGGGGGCTGGGGGTGCGACTGCGCTCACTCCAGCGAGACGCACGTTTCTTACCACGGTCGCGGTCCCTCTCACGGTCTCGGTCTCTCTGACGATCACGGTCCCTAGATCGAGATCTAGAGCGAGAGCGGGACCGAGAACGATGACGCCTCCTCCTGTCCCTGTCTCGGCTCCGGCTTCTGCTGTGCCGCCTCTTTTTGTCCGACCTGAGGAATACAATCTATGAGCTCCAATCTATGTAACTGAGGAAAATGTACACTTGAAGCCAATAAGAGTTTATTTGGGGAAATCTCTTTACCTGCTCTTGCTCTTTGAGTCTGATCTACTCACACTGGGCATGAACATCTCCAACTCCTTCATGGCGGCGTCTGCGATTTTCACGTCGTCTTCGTCTAGTATGGCCTGGGGGGGGGGGGGGGGGGGGTCAGAAATGGTAGGCCAAATATCAGTAGGTCACACAGTCAACCAAAGTAGTCTATAATGTATAACAAATTAACTACGTTAAAGCACAAAGACTTACCTTAGGAGCTGGATCGTCTGGCCTGCATAACGCAGGAAACAACTCCTTCAGTTTGTCCTTCTCACTCTTCTGCTTGACCACAGGCTCAAAAGCTAGAATCATAGAGTAAAGAGTCAGCAAGTCTACAACATAGAAACAATAGCATAAACAGTGCATTCGGAAATATTCAGACGCCATTATATTTTCCACATGGATTAAATTGTTGTTTTCCCATCAATTTAGAATAATACTGGTACGTAACAATCTACACACAATAACCCCATAATGACAAAGCAAAAACATGTAAAATGTTTTGCAAATGTACAAAAAATGATGAAAAAAACGATAAAAACACAAAATTAGTATTCAGACTCTTTACTTTGTTGAAGCACCTTTGGCAGCGATTACAGCCGAGACTTCTTGGGTATGACGCTTCAAGCTTGGCACACCTGTATTTGGGGAGTTTCTCCCATTCTTCTCTGCAGATCCTCTCAAGCGCTGTCAGGTTGAATGGGGACCATTGCTGCACTGCTATTTTCACATCTCTCCAGAGATGTTCGATCGGGTTCATGTCTGGGCTCTGACTGGGCCACTCAAGGATATTCAGAGACTTATCCCGAAGCCACTCCTGTGTTGTCTTGGCTGTGTGCTTAGGGTTGTTGTTCTGTTCACTCCCAGTCGCAGGCCCTGAGCGCTCTGGAGCAGGTTTTCATCAAGGATCGCCCTGTACCTTGTTCGGGTTATCTTTCCCTCGATCCTGCTACCACCATGCTTCACCATAGGGATGGTACCAGGTTTCCTCCAGATGTGACGCTTGGCATTCAGGCCAAAGAGTTAAATCCTGGTTTCATCAGACCAGAGAATCTTGTGTCTCACTTTCTGGGAGTCCTTTAGGTGCCTTTTGGCAAACCCCAACGGGCTGTCATATGCCTTTTACTGAGCACTCCACCAATAAAGTCCTGATAGCTGGAATTCTGCGGAGATGGTTGCCCATCTCCAAAGAGGAACTCTGGAGCTCTGTCAGTGACTATCAGGTTCTTGGTCACCTTCCTGACCATTCTGCCCTGATTGCTCAGTTTGGGAACGTCAATGCTGCAGAATGTTTTTGGGATCCTTCCCCAGCTCTGTGCCTCGACACAATCCTGTCTCGGAGCTCTGCGGGCAATTCCTTCGACCTCATGGCTTGTTTCTTTTCTCTGACATGCACCATCAACTGTGGGACCTTATATAGACAGGTGTGTCTCTTTCCAAATCATGTCCAACCAATTGAATTTACCACAGGTTGTAGTCAATCAAGACGCAGAAACATCAACCAACATTTTTTATATTGTGTAGATTGAAGAAAAATGTATTTAATCCATTTTAGAATAAGGCTGTAAAGTAACAAAATGTGGAAAAAGTCAAGGGCAGGGGTCTGAATACTTCCCGAATGCACTACACAAAGCTCATAGCTTTGCAATTGTAAGTGAAAAGCATACATCACCATAAATCAGACGATATAGGTGGAATATAGCTCACATACCTTTGTTTGTAGATGTCTTTGATGGAGGCCGCATCGTTTGAATAAGTCTGAGCAAATTGCCAACAAGTGAATCCTGAAAGATCGAAAATAAATTGAACACGTAGTTAAAGTCGGGAAGTTTACATGCACTTCGGTTGGAGTCATTAAGACTCGTTTTTCAACAACTCTACACATTTCTTGTTAACAAACTATAGTTTTGGCAAGTCAGCTAGGAAAATCTACTTTGTGCATGACAAGTAATTTTTCCAACAATTGTTTACAGACAGATTTCACTTAATCACAATTCTAGTGGATCAGAAGTTTACATACACTAAGTTGATTGTGCCTTTAAACAGCTTGGAAAATTCCAGAAAATTATGTCATGGCTTTAGAAGCTTCTGTTAGGCTAATTGACATCATTTGAGTCAATTGGAGATGTACCTGTGGATGTATTTCAAGGCCTACCTTCAAACTCAGTGCCTCTTTGCTTGACATCATGGGAAAATCAAATGAAATTAGCCAAGCCCTAAGAAAAACAAATTGTAGACCTCCACAAGTCTGGTTCATCCTTGGGAGCAATTTCCAAATGCCCGAAGGTACCACGTTAATCTGTACAAACAATAGTATGCAAGTATAAACACCATGGGACCACGCAGCCGTCATACCGCTCATGAAGGAGACACGTTCTGTCTCCTAGAGGTGAATGTACTTGGAGCTGGAGGAAACAGGTACAAAAGTATCTATATCCAACAAGTCCTAAATTGACATAACCTGAAAGGCCGCTCAGCAAGGAAGAAGGCACTGCTCCAAAGCCGCCATAAAAAAAGCCAGACTACGGTTAGGCTTTTAACCCAACTGCACATGGGGACAAAGATCGTAATTTTTGGAGAAATGTCCCCTGGTCTGATGGAACAAAAATAAAAGTGTTTGGCCATAATGACCATTGTTATGTTAGGAGGAAAAGGGGGAGGCTTGCAAGCCAAGGAACACCATCCCAACTGTGAAGCATGGGGGTGGCAGCATCATGTTGTGGGAGTGATTTGCTGCAGGAGGGACTGGTGCACTTCACAAAATAGATGTCATCATGAGGGAGGAAATTATGTGGATATCTTGAAGCAAAATCAAGACATTAAAGCTTGATTTAATTAAAGCATGGTCGCAAATGGGTCTTCCAAATGGACAATGATACCAAAGTATGATACCAAAGTTGTGGCAAAATGGCATAAGGACAACAGAGTTAAGGTATCGGAGTGGCCATTACAAAGCCCTGACCTCAATCCTATAGAAAATGTGTAGGCAGAACTGAAAAAGCGTGTGCGAGCAAGGAGGCCTTACAAACCTGAATCAGTTACACCAGTTCTGTCAGGAGGAATGGGCCAAAATTCACCCAACTTATTGTGGGAATCTTGTGGTTAAAAGTTAAAACATTTAAAGGCAATGCTACTAAATACTAATTGAGTGTATGTAAACTTCTGACCCACTGGGAATGTGATGAAAGAAATAAAAGCTGAAATAAATCATTCTCTACTATTATTCTGACATTTCACATTCTAAAAATAAAGTGGTGATCCTACCTGACCTAAAACAGGGAATTTTTACTAGGATTAAATATCAGGAATTGTGAAAAACTGAGTTTAAATGTATTTGGCTAAGGTATATGTAAACTTCCGACTTCAATTGTAGCCATCAGATCATACCCGCTTGCTTACAGTTGCACTAGGGTCGGACAGACGTTCTGTGTAGATTAAGACACCACAGAGCCAGCGCGAGATATGGCTTGGAAAACGTAACTCAATTCAGGGATGAGAAATGTGTTGTACTCCCGACTTGTTCCATTATCCCAACTGTTACACAGAGAAGATTGAACTACCAGCCAACCAGCAGCCGTTGAATCTTCTCGGTGTAACAGCACAAGCATTTCTTATCCCTGGATTGATGTGCTTTATCCAAACCTTAACATCTTGCGCAGGCTCCGCAGTGTCTTAATCTACACAGAAAGTCCGTACGACCCTAGTGCAGCTGTACACAAGTGGGTCAGATCTGCTGGCTATCTAGCTAGTTACAGTAGATAGCAGTGGACAGTACTTACTGTGAATTCTGCGCCATTTTTCAATAGAAGTGATTTAAAGCCATCAAACGTTGGTTGCTTTTCAGCAAGACTGATGACAAACTCGGCTGTGTGGCAAAGAAACGACTCATTAGTTCAGGGTTAACCTGATTAGCCAAGTAATGTTACTCCTAAACATTAAGAATGTACTCGTTTGCTTGTTAAACAGGGCTATCACACCAGCTAGCTAGCCAAGTGACCGGCAGTGGGAGAACATGGAATTTGGCCAACATTCTGCAAATTTACTCATCGATGAAACATTTGATCTCCATACAGTTCTCTTTCAAAAACTAGAATCTGTAACAGAGTGTTTTGTAGACTTCACCCTTTGCTAAAGTTTCAAAACATTGTGTTGTTTAGAAGGAGTGCAAGGGCGAATTGAGTTATTGCACACATCAGGGTAGGCGTTCCCTCGTGAAAATATGCAAATAAATGCTAGAACGTGCCAATGGGAACTCACTAGCTTGTGCTTGGCTGGGCCCATCTCCTTGCTTGTTCTGCCCACTATGAATAATTTGCTCCCATTGGAAATGACAGGCTCTGGTCTGTTGAGTTAGTGATAAAAATCTTTGACCTCATCTTCCATAAATATACACACACACTACCGGTCAAAAGTTGTACTATTTTCTACATTTTAGAATAATAGTGAAGACAAAACTATGAAATAACACATCATGTAGTAACCAAAAAAAAGTCTAAATAGATTTTATATTTGAGATTCTTCAAAGTAGCCACCCTTTGACCTGTTGACTGCTTTGCACACTCTTGGCATTCTCTCAACCAGCCTCACCTGGAAGTGTATGTGATTTGGAATGCTTTTACAACAGTCTTGAAGGAGTTCCCACATATGCTGAGCACTTGTTGGCTGCTTTTCCTTCACTCTGCGGTCCGACTCATCCCAAAATCCTTCATTATGTGGCCCGACTCATCCTAAACCATCTCAGTTTGGTTGAGGTCGGGGGATTGTGGAGGCCAGGTCATCTGATGCAGCACTCCATCACTCTCCTTATTGGTAAAATAGTCTTTAAACAGCCTGGAGGTTTGTTGGGTCATTGTGCTGTTGAAAAACTAATGATAGTGCCACTAAGCCCAAACCAGATGGGATGACATATCGCTGCATAATGCTGTGGTAGCCATAATGGTCAAGTGTGCCTTGAATTCTAAATAAAATGACAGAGTGTTCAGACAACAGTAGTAGGCTTGATTACCAACAATGACGAGACAGCCTGCAGGGAGGAGGTGAGGGCTCTGGGAGTGTGGTGCCTGGAAAACAACCTCTCACTCAATGTCAAAAAAACAAAGGAGATGATTGTGGACTTCAGGAAACAGCAGAAGGAGCACCCCCCTAGCCACATCGACGGGACCGCAATTGAGAAGGTGGAAAGGTTCAAGGTCCTCGGCGTACACGTCACTGACAAACTGAAATGGTCCACTCACACAGATAGTGTGGTTAAGAAGGAGCAACAGCGCCTCTTCAACCTGAGGAGCCTGAAGAAATTTGGCTTGTCACCTAAAACCCTCAAACTGTTACAGATGCGCAATCAAAAAGCACCGATGTTAGATATTACTAGGTAGATATTACTGCACTGTCAGAGCTAGAAGCACAAGCATTTCTCTACACCCACAATAACATCTGCTATACACATTATGTGACCAATAAAATTTGATTTGAACTCGGTATTCCATTTCTGTGGCGGTCCTCATGAGAGCCAGTTTCATTATAGAGCTTGATGGTTTTTGCAACTGTACTTGACGAAACTTGAAAAGTTCTTGAAATGTTCCGTTGGCAGAGTTGCAAAGAAAGAGACAAATCTCAGACTGGCCAATAAAAATAAAAGATTAAGATGGGCAAAAGAACACAGACACTGGAACTCTGCCTATAAAGCCAGCATCCCGGAGTTGCATCTTCACTGTTGACCTTGAGATTGGTGTTTTGCGGGTACTATTTAACGAAGCTGCCAGTTGAGGACTCGTAAGGCATCTGTTTATCAAACTAGACACTAATGTACTTGTCCTCTTCCTCAGTTGTGCACCGGGGCCTCCCACTCCTCTTTCTATTCTGGTTAGGGCCAGTTTGCGCTGTTCTGTGAAGGAAGTAATACACATCGCTGTACGAGATCTTGGAATAGCCTTCATTTCTCAGAACAAGAATAAACTGATGAGTTTCAAAATAAACTTTTGTTTCTTTTGAAACTGGCCATTTTGAGCCTGTAATCAAACCCACAAATGCTGATGCTCCAGATACTCAACTAGTCTAAAGGCCAGCTTTATTGCTTCTTTAATAAGCAGTTTTCAGCTGTGCTAACATAATTGCAAAAGGTTTTTCTAATTATCAATTAGCCTTTTCAAATTATAAACTTGAATTAGCTAACACAATGTGCCATTCGAACACAGGAGTGATTGTTGCTGATAATGGGCCTCTGTACACCTATGTGGATATTCCATTAAAAATCTGCCGTTTCCAGCTACAATAGTAATTTACAACATTAACAATGTCTACACTGTATCGGATCAATTTGGTGTTCTTTTAAATGGACCAAAAATGTGCTTTTCTCTCAAAAACAAGGACATTTCTAAGTGACCCAAACTTTTGAACGGTAGTGTATATACATAAATAAATTATTACATTGACGCACACCTTGATATAGTGTTCCCACACTGCCATATCCATGTTACATTATTTAAAAAAGAAAACAGATAGAAGAGGCGACCACTTGTGCTAATTGTCCATCTAGCATTCGCATAACACCTGTGTGTAAGTGTAGCGGAACTGTTTCGTAGATTGAGTCACCCATAGTTATAACGTTATGGATCTGTCCAAAACGGATACCGTAAGTGTATATCTTTTTATTTGAGGATTCTTCATCGCTTATGGAAGACAAGTTCCAATGATTATTTAAGTTCCTAAACGTTAAAACAACGTCGGGATTGCAGTTCACATGAGGCAGTCGTGGGCGAAGCTAATTTTGGCTCAGAACTGTAGCCAGGGAGAAGCCAGAATGCCGCCTTGAGATTGAGAACTAATTTAGCTAGCTAGGTCAGACAGATGTCAATGCTGTGTTGTTTAGCTAACTAACGTTAGTCCGGATACGTTTGTATTGGCAACAAGACAACCACAACAGTGCCAAGCGAGTTACTGGGACTACTTAGGTAGCTAGCTATCGTTGGATAACATGTAGCTGGTTAGTTAGCTGCTAAACAACTTGCGGTTTTCATACCTAGATCTTTATCGCTTATCCCCAGATGGTTGTCGAGTTCTGTGCACACTTTGGATACTAACGAAAGGTATTCGAGCTGTTCTAGCTCGTTATCTCCGATGTTTGCCATTCTCCACGAGATTGTTTTGTTTTCAGAAGAAACCAGCAGCAGACATGTTTGGAATTTGATGGAGTATGACACCATTTCCGGTTCTGCCGGAAATTAGTGTGTGTGGTGTAGTTCTTCAATTTTGTCACCTGGTGGTGCTAAAACCATTCCCAAAAGGGGACTCCCTAAAAACACTCCAGTTCGATACAAGACACTTCGTAGAACGTAAAATTAGCAGAGAATTTTCGCAAATCCTAATCTTAACCTAATTATTCTAATTTCTTGCGTAAATACTCCTAATATGCTACGAAAAGACGTAACTGTATCGAAGGGGCGTGTTTTTAGGGCTCTCCCAAGATGGACACTGACCGGATGTTATGACTGCCACAGTGACAGACATACACGAGTTAGCCTAGTGCTTCGAGTGTTGGACGAGTAATCGAAAGGTTGCTAGATCGAATCCCTGCGCTGGCAATGTAAACATCTGTCGTTCTGCCACTGAACAAGGCAGTTAAGCCACTGTTCCTAGGCCATTATGGAAAATAAGAATTTGTTCTTAATTAACTGACTTGCCTAGTTAAATAAAGGTTAAATAAAAGAGGGAAAGTAATCAGATTACATAAATGAGTTTGGGTAATCCAAAAGTTGTTACTGAATAAGATTCTGGACAGGTAACTGTAACGGACATTTAGAAAGCAACCTGCCCAACCCTGAACATGCAGCTGCACTGAACCACTGCTATCTAGGAAGAGCTGCTGCCACAAGTGCATCATCTCTCTTACGACACACTCTTTTAATGGGTTTTTATAACCCTAGAGATAATTGAATAGGTTTCCTTGTCTTTATGTATGATGAGTTACCCAACTGCCCTAAATTTCAAACTTTTTCTTTGCACTGCCGTCTCTGAGAACCATCTCCTTCCCTTCAAGAGACCCACTTGCTCCCCCTCCTCTTCTAAAGTCTCTTTCCTCTCCTCCTTCATTAAAGATTTGTGTATCCTTTATCCCCTTTCATTCTCTACCCCCTGGCTCACTGCTTAGGTCCCAGCCAAGGGCTTGTATAATCATCCCCCACTTCCCTCTTCACTTTTCCAGCACGGTGTAGCCCACATATTCCTATGTGTTTTGAAATGGATCTGTGGGGGGTGCAGCTGAGGCCCCCTCTCTTGTCCTTACCTGACCCAGCGGAGTGGAGCTGAGGAGGGAGTGGAGACTCTTTCACAATGGACTTATACCTGTGTGGGTTTAGCCTATGTGTGTGTGTGTGTGAGTGAGTGAGTGAGCAAGAGAGAGAGAGAGAGAACCCCTGTCAAGAGTACATTCTTTCCTGATCGTTTACAACCAACTCGGGTGGGGGGGGGATCGCCGTGTCTGTTTTTACATTTCCCTGTTTAACCATCATGGGCAAAGATCCTTGCACTCATACATAAAAAAGGTGGATGGAATGCAGGTTCCCCCGTCCTTCTGTTTATGTTTAGTTCTTGTCACTTCATCCGAGCTCTTTGCTACATTAGTGAGCGTGGGGCAAAAAAAGAGCGGCAAGATGGGGTTCCAAACAAATGTGCCGTTGACCTACAGGCAGGAAGTGAATTCACAGTGGCGCTATATGTTCAGTATGGCAATGTGTTTGTGTCAGAACGAGCGGGTGAGAGAGGGGAGGAGTGTACGAGAGAGGTGAAGCCTCTGTATGATCGTACACATGCGTGCATATACTTGAATTGACAGCACAGCTGGCTGAGATGTTCGCCTGCCGCTGAGTGGAAAATTCCTGCTACAACTGAGGATGGAGAGAGGGAAAATAGGGAAGAGAGGAGGAGGGAGCCGCTGAGGGGGCCGTGCTAGGGTCCGAAAAGCAAGGGAGGGATTGGTTGGCAGAAAAGCTGCCTTTGTGAGATCACAGCCCCCACAACAGCTTCCCACCCACATGACGAGTGAGCGGCCTCCCTATTAAAGATTCTAAGACAAGAAAAGTATCAATGAGAAAACACTGCGCATCTTATTATGTGACTCATTCATATTTACTGGCTAATGGACTGACATTCACATTGATGAACATGTGTTTAAGTAGAGCTAGGCCTTGTAAAAAAAAAAATGTTTTAAAGAGAAGGAACATTTCATCATATATTGTCCACCCACTTCTGATTGTTTTTCAGTCATGTTGGGTGTATATGTGTGCAAAGGTGATAGCTTGCCCATACTCTTTTTTTAAAATTATCTTGCACATGCTGACCTGAAGCTGTCAAGCTTGGGTAATGCAGTAGTTCCGCCACCGGAAGGTGACAGAGTCAGGCTGGCCATGTCCTCACCTGAGGGACCCTCACATCATGCTGTCTGGGATTGTGAAATTGGAACGATACCCACCCGCACCAAGTGTTTATTGCTAGATTTCACCTGCAATCTAGTGCGTGCAATCATCAAACAACAACATGAAAACATGAATAAAACTTAGACAGCACTCAGTCATGGGGGAGAATTCAGTGTGACGTACTGATGGACCGAACAGTGGTAGCAGTCCCTTCCATTCAGTCCCATAGCAATGTGACATGACAGGTTCTGTGTACTCATCATTTGCTACAATTCGTGCATGATGCATTTCCATCCTTGGCTGACTGCAAACTGAGCTTAGCAATGGTGCATTTCCAATGAGGATTTACCCCTGTGTTTTACCCAAAAGGCCCCCGACTTTTCTGTTTCCATCTACAGTACGCAGGCTGACACCCGTGCATGGCTCCGGCGGACCAGCTCTAACTTAGGACCAAAGCCAGGCCACTGGTACTTTAACTGGCATTGACATCACAATGGCTAACTGTGTACTTTCACACCTTCTCACAAAGCAACAGTCTTGAATGATACAGAAGTTGTTGCTTCTGCTCACTGCAAGTCTTGAGTGTCACACTCCTAATGGAAACACAGTAACACTAGAGGCAACATGAACATAAAACAATGGTGACCCACTGGTGTGGGGGTAAGTCTAACTGGGAAAGCATCACAAATGTACTTTTCCCCCCCAGAACATTTCTGAAAGCCTTGAAGATCAACAAATATAAAAGGGCCGTGCAACTGTATAGTCTGTTTATGTGCTGTTATTGCAGTGAAAATGTATGGCGTATTGAAATACAAAGATCCCAGAAAGCAAATTGACGTTGAAAATACATATTTTAGATGTCTTTTCCAGACGTTGATGTCAGGCGCATTTTAGGTGCTGAATGAAAGTTGAAGCTATTTTTCCGGATGTTGAAATCAGGTGCATTTTAGGTGCTAAATGAAATATGTAATTTACAGACATTGAAAATACATATTTTTCTGTCATTGATTTTTACGGCCATATTTCAACTGCACTTACAGTACCAGTCAAATGTTTAGGCATTCAAGGGTTTTCCTTTATTTGTACTATTTTCTACATTGTAGAATAATAATGAAGACATCAAAATGATGAAATAACACATATGGAATTATGTAGTAACCAGAAAAGTGTTTAACAAATCAAAATATATTTTATATTTGAGATTCTTCAAAGTAGCCAACCTTTGCCTTGATGACAGCTTTGCACACTCTTGGCATCCCCTCAACCAGCTTCACCTAGAATGCTTTTCCAACAGTCTTGAAGGAGTTCCCACATATGCTGAGCACTTGTTATTTGCTTTTACTTCACTCTGCGGTCCAACTCATCCCAAACCATCTCAATTGGGTTGAGGTCGGGTGATTTGTGGAGGCCAGGTCATCTGATGCAGCACTCCATCACTCTCATTGGTCAAATAGCCCTTACACAGCCTGGAGGTGTGTTGGGTTATTGTCCTGTTGAAAAACAAATGATAGTCCCACTAAGCGAAAACCAGATGGGATGGTGTATCGCTGCAGAATGCTGTGGTAGCCATGCTGGTTAAGTGTGCCTTGAATTCTAAATAAATCACTGACAGTGTCACCAGCAAAGCACCCCCACACCATCATAGCTCCTCCATGCTTTACCGCGGGAACCACACATGCAAAGATCATCCGTTCACCTACTCTGCATCTCACAAAGACACAGCGGTTGGAACCAAAAATCTCACATTTGGACTCATCAGACCAAAGGACAGATTTCCACTTCTCTAATATATATTGCTCGTGTTTCTTGGCCGAAGCAAGTCTCTTCTTATTATTGGTGTCCTTAAGTAGTGTTTCTTGGCAGCAATTCGACCGCAAAGGACTGATTCACACAGTCTCCTTTGAACAGTTGATGTTTTGTCTGTTACTTGAACTTTGTAAAGCATTTATTTGGGCTGCAATTTCTGAGGCTGGTAACTCTAAGGAACTTATCCTATGCAGCAGAGGTAACTCTGTGTCTTCCTTTCCTGTGGTGGTCCTCATGAGAGCCAGTTTCATCATAGCGCTTGATGGTTTTTGCGACTTGAACAAACTTTTAATGTTCTTCTAAACCAAACACAGACCTCTGTAATTGGTTCAGATTTGGTCCAGTTCAAACCAAAAATCTACTTCCTTGGACGTTGAAATCAAGGCCAGTCCGAACAGAACCAAATTATTAGTAGTATAAAGAGACATCCAAAAGATGTCGCTATCGATAAGTGCTTAGCGGGATGGGTCCCAACCGCACACTCATGGAGCCAATGTGCACTCATAATCTGTCTTGGGTTTATATACAGTGGTAAGAAAAAGTATGTGAACCCTTTGGAAATACCTGGATTTCTGCATAAATTCCAGGGTGGGAAAAGTATGTGAACCCTTGGATTTAATAACTGGTTGACCCTACTTTGGCAGCAATAATCTCAACCAAATGTTTTCTGTAGTTACGGATTAGACCTGCACAACGGTCAGGAGGAATTGTGGATCATTCCTCTTTATAAAACTGTTTCAGTTCAGCAATATTCTTGGGATGTCTGGTGTGAACTGCTCTGCTCTCGTGAGATCATGCCACAGCATTTTAAATTGGGATGAGGTCAGGACTCTGACTGGGCCACTCCAGAAGGTCAGGACTCTGACTGGGCCACTCCAGAAGGTCAGGACTCTGACTGGGCCACTCCAGAAGGACAGGGCTCTGACTGGGCCACTCCAGAAGGTCAGGGCTCTGACTGGGCCACCCCAGAAGGTCAGGACTCTGACTGGGCCACTCCAGAAGGTCAGGACTCTGACTGGGCCACTCCAGAAGGTCAGGACTCTGACTGGGCCACTCCAGAAGGTCAGGACTCTGACCGGGCCACTCCAGAAGGTCAGGACTCTGACTGGGCCACTCCAGAAGGTCAACACTCTGACTGGGCCACTCCAGAAGGTCAGGACTCTGACTGGGACACTCCAGAAGGCACATTTTCGTTGTTGATTACTTCTGTGTTTTGGGTTGTCGTCCTGTTGCATCACCCAACTTCTGCTGAGCTTCAATTGGCGGACAGATAGCCTAATATTCTCCTGCAAAATGTCTTGATAAACTTGGGAATTACTTTTTCAATCAATGACTGTCCAGGATCTGAGGCAGCAAAGCAGCCCCAAACCATGATGCTCCCTCCACCATACTTTACAGTTGGGATGAGGTTTTGATGTTGGTGTGCCGTGCCATTTTTTTCTTCACACAGTGTTGTGTGTTCCTTCCAAACAACTCAACTTTAGTTTCATCTGTCCACAGAATATGTTGCCAGTAACCCTGTGGAACATCCAGGTGCACTTTGGC
The DNA here is from genome assembly GCF_002021735.2 of Oncorhynchus kisutch. Taxonomy (NCBI): domain Eukaryota; kingdom Metazoa; phylum Chordata; class Actinopteri; order Salmoniformes; family Salmonidae; genus Oncorhynchus; species Oncorhynchus kisutch. Next base: position 6,824,465 of record NC_034198.2, read on the forward strand.
AAACTTCAGACTTGCAGCAATGTTTTTTGGGACAGCAGTGGCTTCTTCCGTGGTGTCCTCCCATGATCACCATTCTTGTTTAGTGTTTTAGATATCGTAGACTCGTCAACAGAGATGTTAGCATGTTCCAGAGATTTCTGTAAGTCTTTAGTTGACACTCTAGGATTCTTTTTTAACCTCATTGAGTATTCTGCGCTGGGCTCTTGCAGTCATCTTTGCAGGATGGCTACTCCTAGGGAGAGTAGCAACAGTGCTGAACTTTCTCAATTTATAGACAATTTGTCCTACCATGGACTGATGAACGTCAAGGCTGTTAGAGGTGCTTTTGGAACACTTTACAGCTTTATGCACGTCAACAATTCTTCATCTTAGGTCTTCTGAGATCTCTTTTGTTCAAGGAATGGTTCACATCAGGCAATGCTTCTTGTGAATAGCAAACTCAAGTGAGTTATTTTTTTTATACGGCAAGGCAGCTCTAACCAAAATCTCCAATCACGTCTCATTGATTGGACTCCAGGTTAGCTGACTCCTGACTCCAATTAGCTATTGGAGAAGTCATTAGCCTAGGCGGTCACATACTTTTTCCAACTTACACTGTGAATGTTTAAATGATGTATTCAACATAGACAAGAAAAATACAATAATTTGTGTGTTATTAGTTTAAGCACGCTATGTTCGTCTATTGTTGATGAAGATCAGATCAAATTTGATGACAAATGTATGCAGAAAGCCAGCTAATTCCAAAGGGTTCACATACTTTTTCTTGCCACTGTAAGGGTTTCAGTAAAGCAGTGTCAGGAAGGGATGGAGAGAAAGCTTAGGGGTTCTGGTGGGGGGGACCCTGCCAAGCACTACCTGCTTTAGTTGCCAGGCTTTTCTTTTTGTGTTTAGACAAACTATCAGTCTGCTCTAGAATTCCCCTTTTTACGTTCCCATGGCGGTGTCTTTTCCTCAGGAGGGTGATGAGGTCACTGACTGAATGGGGAAAGGAAGACTGTTTCGATGTGTCTATGTCATGTCACCCTCTCCGGGGTTCGGCAACAACCGTATGCATCCGGGTTTTCAGGGGAAATGGAAAGAGAGCCTGTGATGCAAATTCCACTTTTGGAAGTTAACAAAGTCCTCCTCCACATTTTACTGGATTGGTACAATAGTGCAGAAGAGAACCTCGCCCAATAGTTTTTTTAAATTCTCATCCGGACCAGAAAGAAAGAAACACCGCTCAGGCATTTCTTTTACGCCTGCTACGTTAGGTTAATGTCAGGTAAACATGGTTGAAGTCAGTGAAGTCCAGACGCAACCACCCTCCCACCTTCCCTTCCCAAGCGTTCTTTTATAGTGGTTCTCTATCCAAACAATAGGCCTGGCTACACTCAGAAATACTGTATGTCTAGCCGTGCTGCAGTAGGAAACACTTGATCTAAAATTACCTTTCCAATGTGAGCTTCACATCTACCCAACTATCACAATTACTAGTCATGAATTAAAATAACAATCAGCAGTTTCTCTCTCTCCACCCTATTTATTACCTGCCAGCTACTATTATATAATACCCACTCTGCAATGCACGGGCACAGAAATAGCTCGCTAAGCTGATACAAAGTTTTTCTTCTGATATATCCGCTTACCCCATGATATTGGCAGGCTCAGGTAACCAACTGTTAACAAAGGGATGGAGGAGGAGGCAATAACAGACCAGGGAGCGGGGGAATGTAAATTTAGTCACATATTTATTACATAAATATATAGTAAAATAGACCAGCGACAATCACCATAAAAATATCTTCCTTTAAAATCCTGACCAAAAAACAAAAGGTTTGAAAAAAATCACATACTGACGTTTACAAACACGCTGATTGTCTGGACCTGTCATAAGCAGCCCACCACAAAAACCTGACATCACACCACCCACTGGATTCTTGGAGGAAGAGGGGGGGGGGGGTTCAGATGCTAGGGCGAGAAGGGGGAATGGGACGAGGGTACAGGTTCAGGAGGAAGGGGTTGGGAAACCCTGCATTAGCTACATATGAGGACACCGAGGTGTATTTTATTCTTAAAAAATTGTTTTTATGTGGAACTTAGTCGGGGTCTCAACTTAATGATGAATTAGAATAGTACCATTTCAAAACTTTGTTGTGCATTTAGCAGTTTCCTCTTGTTATATGTAGCTCACTGTCAGTCAATCAATTAGCCCATGTCAATTAACAATATTTAGATTGGTAAATTAGGGTAGTTAGTCTAGCCAGCTATCTAAACTTGTCTGACCTCTAGGGGGCCCCCATTTCAGATCTCAGATATCATATTAACATGGCATAAGTCATGGCAAAATGTGGGGGTGGGGGGAGGGCCTGGAAGTGCCTGCGACACTCCAGGACCAGGGTTGCCTACTCCTGGTCACTGGTTATGCTGGCAGACCAGCATGGTCAAGCTGGCAGACAAGCCTTCGTTGTGTTTTTGCTGGTGATCAGCATATTTTGTGGTTTCACTGTTGACCACACTGTAAAAACCATAACTTGTTTCTACAGTAACTTACTGGCAGCCAGTTACCTGGTTTAACAGTGCATTACCGTAAAAAAAAAAATGAATGTACTGTTAAACCAAGTTTCTTTGGAATTTACAGTAACATACTGTAACTTTTTGCACAGTAACATACAGGTACCTGGCTGGCAGTAATTTACCATAAAAACAATGGCTTTTTTTTACAGTGTACTTTTAGTTGATGGTTTTTGCAGCTTTTTATCTATTTAGCCAATCGGCATTTGTCAACGTGTTTAAAGGACGTGAATGCTGGTATTTACAACTTCACAACTGGAATATGTTCACTTCCCACTCGGTTACAAACGCAACATTACTTTCACAGTACTTTGAAATGTAGGTGGGGGCAATGTGCAGGTGAGGGCTCATTAGCATATTTGTGGGCATGGTCTAAAATGTTGTATTTGTCCCAACCATTAGAGGAAGTGTTGTACCAGTTTAAGTGGTTTTATTGTTATGTTGTTGAAGGTTGAGAACCTCATTTGTCCACTCCCAGTTCTGTAGTATTTGCAAGAGCTTGTGACAATCAAGAGCTGCATTGTTAAGAGGTGACTGTGCATGTTCCAATAACATAATGGCAGTTGGTTACCGGGAAGTTCATGTTCAATAACATACTGTCAGCTTGTGGCAAGTAGTTATTGTAAAATTCACAGTAACTCATCTCTGACACAACCAAGACGCTGAGGCAAGTTTAGGCTGGGTCTCAAAGACTGTGTATTAGTTGTCAGCTAATGTTATAAGCTTTCTTGTAATCAGTGAAGGTACTGTGAACTTCTGGCAGCTAGTAAGTTACTGTGCTTTTACAATAACATCTTACTGGCAGTTAAGGCTGCCTGTAGGTTACTGGCAGTTAGTTTCTAACAGTTACTGGCTATTTAGTTCATGTGAATTTGACAACTTTCTGACTGCTGGTTGCCAATTAGGTAATACAAAATTCACAGCAACTTCCAGGCAACTAACTTCCATTAAGTGCAGCTCTTTAATGTCACATGCTCTTTACAAAGATTCCAGAACTGACAGTGTTAAAAGAGGTGCTCAACCTTTGACAACATAACCATCATCCAATTAAAGTGGTTCTACTGACGGTTGGCACAAATACATGTATTTTAGTTCACACACAAATATGCTAATGAGCCCCACCAGTACATTCCCACCACCTGGATTTCAAAGTGCAGCGATGATTGTACCTTATATTCAAAATATTGGGTAGAAAAATGTGACATTATACTAGATCATCTGTACATGTCCCCTAAAAAGGAAACGACAAGTACCATGTGAGTATGACCTTTTTGTACCCCAGGGAACAACACTGTAGCCTAACCATATCCTAATTTTGAGAGTTTGTGGTTATACAGTGCCTTCGGAAAGTATTGAGACCTATTGACCTTTTCCACATTTTGTTACGTTACAACCTTATTCTAAAATGGATGAAATAAAAAGAAAAACTCAGCAATCTATACCTCATTATGACAAAGCGAAAACAGGTTTTTAGAAATGATTGCAAATTTATTAAAAAACAAAAAACAGAAACCTTATTTACATAGGTATTCAGACCCTTTGCTATAAGACTCCAAAATTGAGCTCAGGTGCATCCTGTTTCCATTGATCACTCTTAAGATGTTTCTACAACTTGGAGTCCACCTGTGGTAAATTCAATTGATTGGACATGATTTGGAAAGGCACACACCTGTCTATATAAGGTCCCACAATAGCAAAAACCAAGCCATGAGGTTGAAGGAATTGTTCGTAGTGTCGTTGTGTCGAGGCACAGATCTAGGGAAGGGTACCAAAAAATGTCTGCAGCATTGAAGGGGACCAAGAACAGAGTGGCCTCCATCATTCTTAAATGGAAGTAGTTTGGAACCAGCAAGACTCTTCCTAGAGCTGGCCGCCCGGCCAAACTGAGCAGTCGGGGGAGAAGGGCCTTGGTCAGGGAGGTGTCCAAGAACCCGATGGTCACTCTGACAGAGCTCTAGAGTTCCTCTGTGGAGATGGGATAACCTTCCAAAAGGACAACCATCTCTGCAGCACTCCACCAATTAGGCCTTTATGGTAGGGTGGCCAAACGGAAGCCACTCCTCATTAAAAAGGCACATGATAGCCCGCTTGTAGTTTGCCAAAAGGCACCTAAAGACTTTCAGACCATGAGAAACAAGATTCTCTCGTCTGAAGAAACCAAGATTGAGCACTTTGACCTGAATGCCAAGTGTCACGTCTGGAGGAATCCTGGTACCATCCCTACACTGAAGCATGGTGGTGGCAGCATCATGCTGTGGGGCTGTTTTTCAGCGGCAGGGACTGGAAGACTAGTCAGCATTGAGGCAAAGACGAACGGAGCAAAGTACAGAGATATCCTTGATTAAAACCTGCTCCAGAGCACTTAGGACCTCCGACTGGGGCAGGACAATAACCCTAAGCACACAGCCAAGACAATACAGGAGTAGCTTCGGGACAAGTCTCTGAAATGTCTTTGAGTGGCCCAGCCAGAGCCCGGACTTGAACATCTCTGGAGAGACCTGAAAATAGCTGTGCAGCAACGCTCCCCTTCCAACCTGACAGAGCTTGATGGTAGAAACTTCCCAAATACAGGTGTGCCAAGTTTGTAGCGTTATACCAAAGAAGACTTGAGGCTGTAATCGCTGTCATAGGTGCTTCAACAAAGTATTGAGTGAAGGGTCTGAGTATTTATGTAAATGCAATATTTCAGTTTTTAAAAATTTTGAGTAAATCAGCAAACATGTTTAACCTGTTTTTGCTTTGAAATAATGGGGTATCTTTGTTGATTGATAAGGGGGGATATTATTTAATACATTTTAGAGTAAGGCTGTAACCTAACAAACTGTGGAATAAGTGAAGGGGTCTGAATACTTTCCTAAGGCTCTGTATGTTCTTGGTAATAAAGGTGTACCTTGTGGCACTGCTGAAACATTAATGCACTTCAGCCCAAAAGCTTACAAGTTCAAATCCCCAAAGCAATTATGCACACTTTACATCAAGTGTCCCTGAGCACTGCTATTTTTAAGTTTGTGTTGTCAGATTATCTGACAATGATTGACCTGATTCTGGGATAACTTTTAGCAAAGTGCAGAAATGTATTCTTGCCATTTAAATCTATGGCCAATCTCTGTCATGCCCACAGACCTGGCGGTGTAGCAGGAAATTCAGGTCATTAGCAACCAAGAGATGGTGAGTTCAAATCCAAGTGTGGTATAGTCTCAGGTAACCAGCATTCACTAGCATACTGTCCTTTTACAGCAATAACGCCTTAATTCAGCTGTAAAACATCTGTAACTTGTTGTCGTTTAGCATACTCTCATTGAAACCAGTAGCCTGTAGTGTACTGTAAAATTACAGGAACTGTTTAACAGTGTAGCATTTTCATTGTATGAAAGGAAAACATGGTGGAGAGGGAAAGAACAGGATGGTTCTTCACAACCATCACAGCAGTAAAGAACCCTTCCTGATATGCCTGTATGCTTTGGTCCAGCATTGTCTAGCTGGCCAAGCTGGTCTGCTAAACCACGCCCATAATAATACCTATTTCCCAGCATGCTCTATTGCAGTTTTATTTTTTACAATTGTTTGTTTCAATATCTGTGTTTTTGCATGTACATTGATTTATTAATCAAAGATAATGAATTAAAGATAAATACCTTTTTCTAAACTAATCCAATCTGTTAGTTGGATTTATTGCACCCGTTACTAAAATGGTTGTTCCAGTTTAGATGGTTTATTTGTCTTTCCAACCCAGGCAGTCATTCTGAATGCAGGTTGTGGGTGAATAAGATAATGAATTGTTGGCTATCCCCCCTCAGACTGGATTCCAGTTAAGCAATAAGGGTGTGGTATATGGCCAGTATACCACAGCTAAGGGCTGTTCTTATATAAGCATGACGCCATATACCACAAACCCTCAAGGTGCCTTATTATTATTATTATTAGAATAAACTGGTTACCAACCTAATAGGACAGTAAAAATAAATGTTTTGTCATACCTGTGGTATACAGTCTGATATACCACTGTTATAAGCCAATCAGCATTCAGGCCTCGACCCACCCAGTTTATAATAGGAATGAGACGTCACCTTGCAGGTCAGCATAATGTGATTTGACGCAGGTTTTGTGGGCGACCAGCACATGCTGGTACGCTGGTGACCAGTTTCCAAAACACAGATAAGGCTGGTCACCAGCAACAACACAGAGGAGGCTGGTCACCAGCCTATGCAGTTTTTTTCAGCAGGGTACTGTGTGCTCTCTGGCCACCACCAGTTACGGCAGTCTCAGATTAAGACTACAGCCTTGATAGATTTACATGTACTGCTGGCTGAAGGTTTTGAATTCTGTTTTATCTAACAATAACCACAAATATAATGAGAAGTTAGGTAACGGACTGGTTAAAAAACTTTTTTTGAAGAAAAAAAAAACAATTATCCATAAAAACAACATCAAGAGACACAAAAATGACTCGAACCAGAGAAAATACAATCCAACCATATCGAGGCTCGCCTCTGCGTCTTTCCATTGGGCAAATTTGGTAAGATTAAAACCCAATAGATTTGAATCAGGTGTCATGTCGAAGTGCACCGTTCAAGACCTTTTCGAATAAAACCGGCACATGTGGCCTTTCTCTGGATAGAACAGTGGACTGCAAAAGTGCAGGTGATAGACGTCAACACAAAGAGATCACACACACCTGTACAGCAAAACATCGCCCAGAGTGTAGTCCCTATTCCAGGACTGGAGAACAGGCAGTTTGACATGGACCCTTCTGTCAAGACCAGCTACTGTAGACTGGATGGAGTAGTGGGTATTTGTGAACTATGGAACTCAATTAGACCGTCTGTTTCTGTGTGGAACTTCTCTGTGAGAACGTTTGATCCCTTGTGCGGCATTAACTTCACTATCTTAACAGAGTATATCTCTGGCTGTCCATACAATAAAAGGCTATAGTAGAGTATTGGTCGATTGGATTGAGGTTTTGATCTGTGCTAGGAGGGTACATGTCAGAGCAGTGCCATGAAAAGAAGACAGGAGACACATGGGAAGAGGAGGGGTTTAAGGAAAGCACCCTTTGAGGCCTCACATTCAAACCTGAGCAGTCCCGACCGATCAAACCCGTTTTCAACCTGACAAACTTTGCATATGCATTCATACATATGGTGTGTTAAAAATATTTAGAGAATTTTCTCATTAATAGTGTACATTCCTTGCTGTCTAGGCATAATATTTCCGATGCGCACCTTTTACAAAAAATATCTCCACAATTTTACAAATTGCAATAGACACATAGGATGTCCAAGCAGCATAAAGCCGACCAACCAACTATAATCACCTGCCTTCAAAAGCTCCTGAAGGCACTACCTAATAGTGCTAATAACTAATTGGAAAAATATGTGAAAAATTTGGCCTAGTAAGTAACAGACTCAATACATCACAATCGGACGAATCGCCAGAGCAATTGCTTTACTCCCATTCAAAGATCTTCACACGTTCTAACTTGCCCAGCTGTCCATGCCTGAGACAGTGAGCAGGCCACAGTGCAGGTCAATGTGCCATAGAAGGGTCATAGTGATTTTTAATGACTACAGTCATGTGCTCACTCTTACTCAACTTACTACTGTACACAAGCACATCTAGAGGATGGCTTACCGACGCCTAACAGTCACGACTTTGAACAGTCCAAGCACTTCACAACACAAAATATAGTCGCACAGAGCTGCGTGACCTACCTCTTTCTCTATATCACGCATACACACACGCATGGACGCAGGCGCGCACACACACACTAACTCCCTTGTCCCGGTTATTGTTGGCAGGATTAACATGGCAATCTGGTGATTTCATTAGAAAAATAGTTTTTCTGTTGCATCAGAATTGCCTCCATGGGGGTGTTTGCTCTAGTCATTTCTACTTCTCTGTGACGATATCCTCCTAATGTTATTCTTAGGAGACCGAAGCTGGAAAAATCAAGCAAACATACATATAGGCCTATCTTTCCCCCAAGAGCCCAATTCTATTGTCTGCATTTTTTCAAAGAAAACCAATGAAAGTCAACACAAATCATCGATCTCTACATAAAATACTGCAGTACAGTTTCACATGGGAGCAATACAAAACACAATCAATAAGGCAGCCGTTTCAAAACCTGCAATGCCAAAAACAAGAGAACCCAGGACAGAGGTAACACTATCAACAGTCTGGTTTCCATTTGCAAGCATAAAAGTCCATCCAGTTGAGCCCCTTTTTAAAAAGCATTCCTACCAGCTCACATTCTGCACTTGTGAGTTACAACCCCCCTCACCCACACCCGAACGGTTCCCAAGCCTTTTGGGCAGCAGGTAGCCTAGCGGTCAGGGTATTGGAATAGTAACCGAAAGGTTGCTAGTTCAGAATCCCTGAGCCGAAAAGGTGAAAAATCTGTTGATCTGCCCTTGAGGAAGGCACTTAACCCTAATTGCTCCAGGGTCACCGTCAATAATCTCTGATCCCTGGCTGCGACCCCCACTCTTCGAGGGTGCCTCAGGGGGAGTTGAGAAATGCAAAAAAACAAAAACATTTCCACACTCATCCAGGTTACCCACTTGTACATGGAGCAAAAAAGGACAAATATATGCACCCCTATTTGACCCCTCAAACACGTTATTGGCTACATTCTTCAAGGGAAATAAAAATGTGAGCCTATGACCAAGGCTGTTTTACAGAAATCTTTCTCGTACTGCGGCCTCAAAAGATGCTTAGGGAGTTGGGGAGACCAAAGCGGGTCAGCGGATGCTCAACACACCACAACACACACATACAAACCGACGAAGACGGACACACACACACATACAACACAAACAAATTTGAGCCATACCAAGCTTCCAATGCATCACTAAGTATTGGCATTATGCAGACCTAAATAGAACACGTCTGTGGACAGAGGTGCAAAGCTTTTCCTTTTCCTTTTGATGGTGAATTGCTGCCATGTTGGATGGAAGCCATGCAAGTGGGCCGTTCGCTAACTGCGGGGCAGCTGAGTATTGCTGCTTGCACTGTAGCTGTAAAAGGGGGAAAGCGCATAGACTGGAATATTAAACAGGAATTAACTGTCGGTGATTGTTACAATCTGTTTTGTACACTGTATGCGTGTCTGTATGTAGTAAGCAAAGGTGAGGCGTGATTCCTTCTGGACCATAGGGTATAATTATTTTTGTCTGCGGGCAAGGAACTGGCCCAAATACAGAAAAGTCCTGCGTGAGTCAGAGTGTTTATCACCAAACACACGCACGTACATTCACCCACCGACACCGAAGCAGACAGACATTATAAATACAGGCAGACAGAGGCGGAAAGACAGATATACTCACAAACCAACACGCGGGCAGAAGTACCCTCTCATTTAAAACAAAGCTATGAGGATGCGGTGCAGTTTCTTCGTACGAGGAAGGGTAAAGGGGGAAGGAACTGGGAAAACCAACGAGAGGGAGCACAGTGCAAACAGTAAATAGCATAACATTCTCCATCCATAGGGCAACAAATATGAGCTAACAATTGTGGTTCATCTAAGGTCTATCATCATTTATCTAGAAAATTGTATTATTTATTTTTTACCTGAGAGAATCCTTCAATAGCTTTCTTACCCAGTCCGGAGAAACAAGGTGCGTGTCTGTGAGTGTGCATGTTTAGAGTAGGTGTTCTAGCCAACACTCTCATGGGTCATGCATATTCACATTTTCTCACAGTAAATCGCCTAATAGGGTCTGACAAGACTAGTTAAACTACAGCACCACTCGCTCACATAACGCACTTCATTCAAAACATTTGTAAAAAAAATATATATATATGTTGTCAACTGCTATGGCTTTGAGGATACAGCGACACTGATATAACGGTCCAACTAATTCTAAGTAAATGTTGCAAGCGCTATTTGGTCATTATCGGGTGCAATCAGTATGTTTAAACGCTTTACGCTGACACAATCATTAATTGTTTTTATATTATTATATTTTCCGGGAAAGACTCTCAAATCGAGGCTACGGAAAGTGCGTCTCAACTACGTACATGCTGCTATGTCAGTGTACAGCGGGTTAAAGCTGTCCTGTTAATGTGTGAACAAACTTGGTTTGTTCAACGATTGTGCATCAGTGCATTCGCTCGTGTCTCTGAGTGGTCTGGCCTTTGACCTCCATGAGGAGAGGTGAGAGATCATCCGGCCATTGCACAAGTTACTCGCATCTCGCCCACGTACGTCGCTCGACACCCACTGAGCGCCATGACGTCTTGAATGACAGTCCTTTGGCCGCTAGATTAAATATTTGAAAGCTCATCTATGCCAGCGTTTTTTCTTTCTTATCCACTCGTCTTTCTAAAAGAACTCTACAAAAATGTAGGGACTCGTCTGAGGCTGCGTGGGCCTTGTTAGGTAGCACCAAATCGATCTGCTAAACCATGAGAGCGTTGCATCATGTAGACAAATACTGTAACACAGATACACACATCACACACACTGATTCTGGAGCAGTTTACAACAGCACAACCTTTCTATGACAGTGCCCTTCCAACACTTGGCCTTTTGTCATTTCAACAAGTAGACTTGCTGGACCCCAGGGATCAGCCGGTGAGCTGGGTTATGGTTGGAGAACAGAGCCTTCGAGTATCCCGTCAACCCTGGGCCCCACTCATTTGACAGCCCTGACCCTCAGCCCGCAACAGAGTAGCAAGGGCCTTTGTACCCAGATCAAATAAGGACCCATGGGATTCATGCAGTTGAGTTGGGTCAGGGGAATCCGGACAAGGTTGAAACTGCTTTAATTTAAACATGACTGCCAGTCTGCCTCGCCAGTAAAGGGAGCACGCTTTTGAAGGGGTTGTAACGGATTTGCATAGACATCTCGAGTTCCTTTTTTTGTTTTCACAAAACTACATTTTGACATATGTGGAGCAAACACAGCCCCCCTGCAAAAAAACTTAACATCACAGACATTCTCCTCCCTCTCCCCATGTTTCAGCCTGTTGGACTGAACCATGCTATGACTGCTGATGAAAGGACAGGGATGTTGGGGGATTCCATTAAATGGGCTATCCCAAGTTAAGACGTAGCGGGCAGTAGCCAGGCAAGCTGTGGTTTAGGCGTAGCTTTTGTATTGGGAATATTGACTGATTTCTCTTTTAGCGAAGTCTTGCCATCCCCCCTCCCCTTCTAAACGGCAATATCCATTACACCTTCACATACTCTGACTACTGTGGCTGCTACCCACTCCCGTCGTTAACCTGGAGAGACCAGTCTGTTGGTGGACACACACTGTATAGCCTTGACTGTATAGAGCTTAGAGTTGTGGCCAAGACATAATGTAGGGATTGTTAGCTATCTCTTTGCAAAGAATAGGAGGCACAGGGATGCTTAATGTCACGGGGTCACTTCTGAATACGGATCGACATGCGCGTGTGAGAGTACACACACAAGCACACAGATGTACAGTATGAAGCGTTAATATACATAGCCCCCCCCCCCGCTTATTTTACCAGATGGTGGGACGCAGGTACCGGCAAGTTGGTGCTCAAACATCCAGTTTGTGAGTGTTGCATATGTTTTTACATATACTGGTTTTTCATATTTCATTTGTTTGTATTTACATCCTTGGTTGTGGCCAAAATAAAACAAAAAATTATGAAAAAGAAAAGTATTTACAAAAAAAACATATTGTATATATTGCACCTTGCAGATGGGCAATATTCTCAGTTTGTTTCCGTGTAACGTCTATGTGACACCACTGTCCATTCTGCTGGTGAGCGGAAGTGAGGTTGTGTGTACCAGATCCAGCCCCATCCTATCAGCTACATTCAATACCATAGAGCACTCAGCCATTACAAAATACCCCCCCCCCCCCCCCCCCCCCCCCCTCAAGCTCTGGGCCATTCACATTTGACTTCACTATCTATGGTCGTGGATACACCTGGGAGGGGCCAACTGCCAGCAATCCATTTCAGCACCTGTTGATGATGCGAGACTTTACTTACGTTGTGTCCACAATCTTCCAAGAACCAATTTAATAGGTAGCGAGCGCCAAGGCTTGTGGTTGAGTCTTTTTGTAATCGCTACAGATGCGTACACGCCCACAAGCACATATATACCTCAATGTTATTATTATTTTTTAAATGCATTTACGCACTTCCACATGTGCCTGTGAATCATCACTCCTCCCAAGTTCCTTTTTGAGTTTTGTGTTGTGTGAGGTATGAGAAGATTGTGTTTCAGTTCCGGTTGCATTATCTTTCCTGCTTGTGAATTTTTTTTCTTCAAAGTCTTCTTTCATAAAAAAGCTAACATTATATTTATATATATATATATATATATATATATATATATATATATATATATAAAGAATATTCCTGTTTTTTGTTTGTTGTAAATTCCTCCTGAAAAGGGACGGACAATCAGACAGATGCACAGACAACAGAACAGTTGGCTTATCAACACAAACTATAGGTGATGGAAAATGTCTACGTTACGCTGCACGCGTGGTCAAAAAGTGACTACGGCTGTTCTTTTTTTCTCTCTTTTTACGTAAAAGCAGTTTAAGCGTAAAAAAAAAATAATGACATAAACATCACACAAAAAAAACGTTGAGATACAAATGACGGGAAAAAGATCTCCAAGAGTTCGACTTTTGTTCAGGAGTCTTTTTAAAGTCATATATTCCTCATTTCACTTTTCTGGGTACATTATCATCATATATGTCTTTCTCAATAAAAATTCAACTCAGAAGGTAAAAGCAGCATTTCAACCAACCATTTCACACACACACACACACCCAATCGGCTCACAGGAACTAAGGACCTTTTTTTTCTGTCACTTCGTTCTTTGTCAACGAAGCTTGGAGTTTCATACCCGCATCCATTGAATGGCGCTTCTGTTTCTGTTGCCGATCGTCTCCATGTGAAAGTTGGTGGCTCTCCTTTATGGAGAGCCGAAGGTGGGGACTCGCTGGGAGTTAAGGGGGAGATCACCTGATCATCTCCCCGTCCTCTGAGTTCATAACGGAGCTTTGACCACGGGCGACGGTCCCCCTCCAACCCACGCCATACGAAGGGACGGAAGGAAGGGCTGATGCCCCCACCTTCTTTCTGTCCCGCTCCCTTACGCTCTCTCCTTCACTCGCTCCCATTGCTGCTTTGCCGTTCACATTCATTCGGTAACGCCGCTCTAAGTGAGCGGTTATGGCCAGCCTTGTCTCACAAGGGAGAGGCGTGGATTCAGTTTGGTGTACATTTTTCAGACCTACCGTTGGCCTCCTACATTGAGTTGGGTGAATGGGTGGTTGGGCAGGGGAAGGAGTATGTACTGGGGCTGGATCTGGGTAGACTTGGAGACCAATGCGGAGACCAATGCTGAGAGGATAGTGTATGAGTGACAAACAGACCCCGGACCATCCCTCCCTCACCCAGGGACGTCTCCAGCCCAGAGTGGATGAGGGTTGGGGAGGAGGGCTGTTGGTTTAATACTGAAAATGTGACATGGTTAGTTGGGAGCCCTGTCCCAGTGGCCTATGTTATACAGAGTCGGCCAGGACTCTCAGAGGAGGGGGCATGCCTGACAGAGGACTTGAAGCTAGGTTTGAGGATTAGGGGTTGTATAGTTGCTGATGAGGGTGGGGAGGGTGGAGAGAGGGGTTGGGACTACTGCAGTAGTGTGAGGGGGCTCTGGCTGCTCCACTAGAGTGCTCTGAAGTCTGGTAACAGTCGATTTCGGGTTGATTCCACCTACGGCGGTTGAGGTTGCTGCAGTTAGGCTTGGCCTTCTGCTATGAGTACCCGCCATCCTGGTCCCACTCAACGCTCGGCTCCATGTCCTGACGCGTTCCTCCACATGCTCCCTGGAATGCTGAAACGCATCCATCCATTCATCCCTCCCGCCGCCTCGTTCAGTCGTTCACAAACTACTGCTTAGCGTTCAATGAAAATTGGTTGTCTCTTTGAACTTTTTTTTGTTCCCTCAACAGTGCTAAACCCGCCCGTCTACGGCCTGGTAACCTTGGGGTTCTCCGCTTGCTCGCGGTGTATCGCTTCTCCAGCCAATCCTCTTCCATGGCGACAGCCGGACTGTACATGCAATTTCCTCCGTCGTGTGATTTATTGGCTTCTGTTTCAACTGAAAAAAATAAAAAATAGGGACTCCAAATTTGAATAGTGACACTTGATCCCACATAACAAAAAAGAGAAAAGCCGAATGTAATGGTTACCATCCCCCGTTCCCCCGAAAAAGAGGAGAGAAGTCAGTGAAACCAATGAGGTCCCCATAGGGAAGGGCAGGCCCTCCTGTCTTCAGTGGTATTTAATTTCAACTGAGTGGTAGTACTGAGATTGTGTGTTTGAGGGATTCGTCTTAATGTATGTGTGCTTATGAGTTTCCACCCATGCACATGTGTGTTTGTTGAGTATCCTTAAGAGTGTGTGTGTGTGTGTGTGTGTGTGTGTAGATGGGTGGGTGAGGAGGCTGGGGGCTGCTGCCCTGTGTCCAGAGGTGAGGTAGAGCCTGTCGGCACAGGAGCGATGGCGGCGCCCCAGCCTTGAAGGTGTGCCCACTTTGAGGTAAATGGCAGACGTCATTGACCTTGCCCTTTCTCAGTGACCGCTACTCTAACAACTGAGTATGGAAGCTTGGAGGGGCCATACTGAGCTGAGTCACACAGGCGCAGACTCGGACTAACTTACCCTGCAGGTCAGGGCTACATCACTGCAATGTGTACAGTCAACATGGCATTTGAGTTTCTGAGGTGAGGATGTGTGTGTGTGTGAGAGACATGAGTTGCCTGCCTTGTTCACTGCTATTCAGACAGGGTGTGGGAGTCTATATGGATGCTGTTCAGTCTCCAGCCATTGAGTCTACTTGCCAGTAATTTAACTCTCTCTCTCTCATCCTATTCCTCCCCTCTTCTCTTTCACTCGTACTCCTCTGAGAACTCTCCCCGTC
This sequence comes from Oncorhynchus kisutch, assembly GCF_002021735.2. Taxonomy (NCBI): domain Eukaryota; kingdom Metazoa; phylum Chordata; class Actinopteri; order Salmoniformes; family Salmonidae; genus Oncorhynchus; species Oncorhynchus kisutch. Next base: position 6,839,949 of record NC_034198.2, read on the forward strand.
AGTGGGCCCCCTTCCATCTTCCCCTCTTTCCTTCACTGCGATGACTTTCCTTGGAGAGAGAAGGGCTCAATTGTCATTCATAAGAGGGTCTACTGCTGGCACCAGCAGCACAGGCAATGACAAGGCACGTCTGCCCAGTGTGTGTGTGTGTGTGTGTGTGTGTGAGTCACAGGAACCGGCCTAATGACAGAACTGAAGGTAGATACGGAGCCATGGTCTGTAGTTTTACACATTTCAGACAATTAAAGGAGACTTATAAACATAGCCCCTGACTTGTTTCAAACATGATCACGCTCATGGCTCAGTTGCGTTGGGAGATGATAGTAGGTACTGGTAGCTTTGCTCTACGGTAGGCGCTATATGGCACACGCTCAGGACCTCTGCTTGTGTGTGACGGCGTCACCTGAATGATTGTTTTACACAAATTCTGAGATGGAAATTAGCGGACCAGTTTAAAACATGGTTGCCATCATTTCAAACCGGTGCAAAGCTGTGAAGACCACCATCTAGTGGCGAGTGACAAATGAGGTGCCGCCGATAAGGCTCTGGGAAGGGACCCAGAGTGTGTGTGCGTGTGCCTGCGCGCGCCTTGGCAAAGGGATGCAACTCCCACTGGATAAGACTTCTCAGACAGGGAGGGCCGCCAAACTGATTCCCCAAAACAGGTACGAAGAGGTGGTTGGTTAAAAGCTCAAATCATTGTTTGTTTGACCTCTGCTGCTGGTGTGTGGTTGTTGCCTGTTGTTTACCACGTAAATGTCGGAGAAACACAAGTCCTGCCAAAACTCTCCCCCGCTCCAGAAAAACAGCCATTCCTTCCCAAGTCGCCACCCTACTATTTGGCAGCGGGGGGGGGGGGGGGGGGGGGGGGGGGGGGGGCACCACTCACACTTCCTGGTCCTCGAAGACCTCCAGGAAGAGCGGGGGGAAAAGTTCAGTTGGGCACTCCACCTTCATGTGGAGGAAGCGGCTGGCGTGGCATGCCCCGATCATACGCAGGTCCGTCACCTTCATCAGCAGCTTGGGCCAGAAGTGGGGAATGTTGTGTTTACGGTAGTTGATGTAGTGTTCAAACGCCAGCAGGTAGGTCTCCTGGCACTTCTCGATCTTGTCACTGCTCGTGAGGCCCGAGCGGTCTGTGACCGAAGGCAAGGGGAGGAAGAGGGTGAGAGGGAGAGAGGGAGGGAGAAAAAGGTGTGTGTCAGTAAACAGAGAGGGTAAAATTTCACCTAGCCTATCATGGGGAAAGGAGGACAAAAAGAAAACATTTTTTTGTTTATTACATACATACATTTGACATACTACCTTCATTGTACTTTTATATACAACATGATTGGACTCCCAATCACGGCCAGATGTGATTCAGCCTGGATTCGAACCAGGGACTGTAGTGACGTCTCTTGCACTGAGATGCAGTGCCTTAGACCATAGATGCCACCTTTCCAACACGTCAGTTTGAATCACGCTTCACTATCTGGCAGTCCGACGGAAGAATCTGGGTTTGGCGGATGCCAGGAGAACCCGAATGAATAGTGCTAACTGTAAAGTTTGGTGGAGGAGGAATAATGATCTGGGGCTGTTTTTCATGGTTTGGGCTAAGCCCCTTAGTTCCAGTGAAGGGAAATCTTAACGCTACAGCATACAATGACATTCTAGACGATTCAGTGCTTCCAATTTTGTGGCAACAGTTTGTTGAAGGCCATTTCCTGTTTCAGCATGACAATGCCTCCGTAGAAATGGTTGGTCATGATCGGTGTGGATGAATTTGACTGGCTTGCACAGAGCCCTGACCTCAACCCCATCGAATACCTTTGGGATGAATTGGAACGCCATCTGCAAGCCAGGTCTAATAGCCCAACATCAGTGTCCGACCTCACTAATGCTCTTGCGGCTGAATGGAAGCAAGTTCCCGCAGCAATGTTCCAACGTCTAGGGGAAATCCAGAAGAGTGGAGGCTATTATAGCAGCAAAGGGGGGACCAACTCCATATTAATGCCCATGATTTTAAAATGAGATTTTCGACGAGTAGGTATCCACATACTTTTGGCCACATAGTGTATATCAATGGATAGATGGACGGCTAGATGTATATACTGAACAAAAATATAAATGCAACAATTTTAAATATTTTATTGAGCTACAGTTCATATAAGGAAATCAGTCAATTTGAAATAAATTCATTCACTAATCTATGGATTTCACAAGGCTTGGCAGGGGCACAGCCATTCGGAATGAGTTTTTCCCTATAAAAGGACTTTTGCAGACAAATACTTCTCAGACACAGATCTGGGGAAGGGTACCAAAGCATTTCTGCAGCATGGAAGGTTCCCAAGAACACAGTGGCCTCCATTATTTTTAAATGGAAGAAGTTTGGAACCACCAAGACTCTTCCTAGAGCTGGCCGCCCGGCCAAACTGAGAAATCAGAGGAGAAGGGCCTTGGTCAGGCAGGTGACCAAGAATGGTCACTCTGGCAGAGCTCCAGAGTTCCTTTGTGGGATGGGAGAACATTCCAGAAGGACAACCGTCTCTGCGGCACTCCACCAAGCAGGCCTTTATGGTAGAGTGCCAGATGGAAGAAACTCCTCAGTAAAAGGCACAGCTTGGAGTTAGCCAAAAGGCACCTAAGGACTCTCAGACCATGAGAAACAAGATTCTCTGGTCTGATGAAACCAAGATTGAACTCATTGACCTAAATGCCTAAATGCCAAGCATCACATCTGGAGGAAACCTGACAACATCCCTGCGATGGCAGCACCATGCTGTGGGGATGTATTTCAGCGGCATGGACTGGGAGACCAGTCAGGATCGAGGGAAAGATGAACCGTGCAAAGTACAGAGAGCTCCTTGATGAAAACCTGCCCCGGTGCGCTACTGTGCAAGAGGACAAGTACATTAGTGTCTAGTTTTTAGAAACAGACGCCTCACAAGTCCTCAAATGGCAAATTGAGACTGGTGTTTTGCGGGTACTATTTAATGAAGCTGCCAGTTGAGGACATGTGAGGTGTCTGTTTCTCAAACTAGACACTCTAATGTACTTGTCCTCTTGCTCAGTGGTGCACCGGGGCCTCCCACTCCTCTTTCTATTCTGGTTAGAGCCAGTTTGCGCTGTTCTGTGAAGGAAGTAGTACGAGATCTTCAGTTTCTTGTCAATTTCTCGCATGGAATAGCCTTCATTTCTCTTCCACTTGCCTCCTCCATTTTTGTAGTAATAATGCAATCGGTTGGTTGTGATTTTGGATTGAGCAAACGTTCCCATACATTTTCAATAGCTGCATGTGTGACAACTCCACCAATCCTATTCATAATATCATTAATAATTATAATACCATAAAAATTTCTGTTTTCATTCCTGGTTTCAATGATGTTTCTAGAGACAATATCTCTCTCTTCATCACTCAATACCTAGGTTTACCTCCACTGTATTCACATCCTACCATACCTTTGTCTGTACATTATACCTTGATTATACCTATTTTATCGCCCCCAGAAACCTCCTTTTACTCTCTGTTCCAGACGTTCTAGACGACCAATTCTTATTGCTTTTAGCCGCACCCTTATTCTACTCCTCCTATGTTCCTCTGGCGATGTAGAGGTGAATCCAGGCCCTGCAGTGCCTAGCTCCACTCCTATTCCCCAGGCGCTCTCTTTTGACGACATCTGTAACCGCAATAGCCTTGGTTTCATGTATGTTAACATTAGAAGCCTCCTCCCTAAGTTTGTTCTATTCACTGCTTTAGCACACTCTGCCAACCCGGATGTTCTAGCTGTGTCTGAATCCTGGCTTAGGAAGACCACCAAAAATTCTGAAATTTTCATTCCAAACTACAACATTTTCAGACAAGATAGAACTGCCAAAGGGGGCGGTGTTGCAATCTACTGCAAAGATAGCCTGCTGAGTTCTGTCCTACTATCTAGGTCTGTACCCAAACAATTTTAACTTCTACTTTTAAAAATCCACCTCTCTAAAAACAAGTCTCTCACCGTTGCCGCCTGCTATAGACCACCCTCTGCCCCCAGCTGTGCTCTGGACACCATATGTGAACTGATTGCCCCCCATCTATCTTCAGAGCTCGTGCTGCTAGGCACTGGAACATGCTGCTAGGAAACTGGAACATGCTTAACACCCCAGCCATCCTACAATCTAAACTTGATGCCATCAATCTCACACAAATTATCAATGAACCTACCAGGTACCTCCCCAAAGCCTTAAACACGGGCACCCTCCTAACCAACTTGCCCTCTAAATACACCTCTGCTGTCTTCAACCAAGATCTCAGCGATCACTGCCTCATTGCCTGCATCCGTAATGGGTCAGCGGTCAAACGACCTCCACTCATCACTGTAAAACGCTCCCTGAAACACTTCAGCGAGCAGGCCTTTCTAATCGACCTGGCCGGGGTATCCTGGAAGGATATTGATCTCATCCCGTCAGTAGAGGATGCCTGGATATTTTTTTTAAATGCCTTCCTAACCATCTTAAATAAACATGCCCCATTCAAGAAATTTAGAACCAGGAACAGATATAGCCCTTGGTTCTCCCCAGACCTGACTGCCCTTAACCAACACAAAAACATCCTATGGCGTTCTGCATTAGCATCGAACAGCCCCCGTGATATGCAGCTGGTCAGGGAAGCTAGAAACCATTATACACAGGCAGTTAGAAAAGCCAAGGCTAGCTTTTTCAAGCAGAAATTTGCTTCCTGCAACACTAACTCAAAAAAGTTCTGGGACACGGTAAAGTCCATGGAGAATAAGAACACCTCCTCCCAGCTGCCCACTGCACTGAAGATAGGAAACACTGTCACCACTGATAAATCCACCATAATTGAGAATTTCAACAAGCATTTTTCTACGGCTGGCCATGCTTTCCACCTGGCTACTCCTACCCCGGTCAACAGCACTACACCCACCACAGCAACTCGCCCAAGCCTTCCCCATTTCTCCTTCTCCCAAATCCGTTCAGCTGATGTTCTGAAAGAGCTGCAAAATCTGGACCCCTACAAATCAGCCGGGCTAGACGATCTAGACCCTTCTTTCTAAAATTATCTGCCGAAATTGTTGCCACCCCTATTACTAGCCTGTTCAACCTCTCTTTCGTGTCATCTGAGATTCCCAAAGATTGGAAAGCAACTGCGGTCACCCCCTCTTCAAAGGGGGGGACACTCTTGACCCAAACTGCCACAGACCTATATCTATCCTACCATGCCTTTCTAAGGTCTTCGAAAGCCAAGTCAACAAACAGATTACCGACCATTTCGAATCTCACCATACCTTCTCTGCTATGCAATCTGGTTTCAGAGCTGGTCATGGGTGCACCTCAGCCATGCTCAAGGTCCTAAACGATATCTTAACCGCCATCGATAAGAAACATTACTGTGCAGCCGTATTCATTGATCTGGCCAAGGTTTTCGACTCTGTCAATCACCACATCCTCATCGGCAGACTCGACAGCCTTGGTTTCTCAAAGGATTGCCTCGCCTGGTTCACCAACTACTTCTCTGATAGACTTCAGTGTGTCAAATCGGAGGGTCTGCTGTCCGGACCTCTGGCAGTCTCTATGGCGGTGCAAAATTATTCAGCCCCTTTACTTTCAGCGCAGCAAACTCTCTCCAGATGTTCAGTGAGGATCTCTGAATGATCCAATGTTGACCTAAATGACTAATGATGATAAATACAATCCACCTGTGTGTAATCAATTCTCCGTATAAATGCACCTGCACTGTGATAGTCTCAGAGGTCCGTTAAAAGCGCAGAGAGCATCCTGAAGAACAAGGAACACACCAGGCAGGTCCGAGATACTGTTGTGAAGAAGTTTAAAGCCGGATTTGAATACAAAAAGATTTCCCAAGCTTTAAACATCCCAAGGAGCACTGTGCAAGCGATAATATTGAAATGGAAGGAGTATCAGACCACTGCAAATCTACCAAGACCTGGCCGTCCCTCTAAACTTTCAGCTCATACAAGGAGAAGACTGATCAGAGATGCAGCCAAGAGGCCCATGATCACTCTGGATGAACTGCAGAGATCTACAGCTGAGGTGGGAGACTCTGTCCATAGGACAACAATCAGTCGTATATTGCACAAATCTGGCCTTTATGGAAGAGTGGCAAGAAGAAAGCCATTTCTTAAAGATATCCATAAAAAGTGTTGTTTAAAGTTTGCCACAAGCCAACTGGGAGACACAGCAAACATGTGGAAGAAGGTGCTCTGGTCAGATGAAACCAAACTTGAACTTTTTGGCAACAATGCAAAACGTTATGTTTGGCGTAAAAGCAACACAGCTCATCACCCTGAACACACCATCCCCACTGTCAAACATGGTGGTGGCAGCATCATGGTTTGCGCCTGCCTTTCTTCAGCAGGGACAGGGAAGATGGTTAAAATTGATGGGAAGATGGATGGAGCCAAATACAGGACCATTCTGGAGGAAAACCTGATGGAGTCTGCAAAAGACCTGAGACTGGGACGTAGATTTGTCTTCCAACAAGACAATGATCCAAAACATAAAGCAAAATCTACAATGGAATGGTTCAAAAATAAACATATCCAGGTGTTAGAATGGCCAAGTCAAAGTCCAGACCTGAATCCAATCGAGAATCTGTGGAAAGAACTGAAAACTGCTGTTCACAAATGCTCTCCATCCAACCTCACTGAGCTCGAGCTGTTTTGCAAGGAGGAATGGGAAAAAATGTCAGTCTCTCGATGTGCAAAACTGATAGAGACATACCCCAAGCGACTTACAGCTGTAATCGCAGCAAAAGGTGGCGCTACAAAGTATTAACTTAAGGGGGCTGAATAATTTTGCACGCCCAATTTTTCAGTTTTTGATTTGTTAAAAAAGTTTGAAATATCCAATAAATGTCGTTCCACTTCATGATTGTGTCCCACTTGTTGTTGATTCTTCACAAAAAAATACAGTTTTATATCTTTATGTTTGAAGCCTGAAAGGTGGAAAAAGGTCGCAAAGTTCAAGGGGGCCGAATACTTTCGCAAGGCACTGTAAACTCTCCTTCCAGACCCATATCAAACATCTCCAATCCAAAGTTAAATCTAGAATTGACTTCCTATTTCGCAACAAAGCATCCTTCACTCATGCTGCCAAACATACCCTTGTAAAACTGGCCATCCTACCAATCCTCGACTTTGGCGATGTCATTTACAAAATAGCCTCCAATACCCTACTCAACAAATTGGATGCAGTCTATCACAGTGCAATCCGTTTTGTCACCAAAGCCCCATATACTACCCACCATTGCGACCTGTACGCTCTCGTTGGCTGGCCCTCGCTTCATACTCGTCGCCAAACCCACTGGCTCCATGTCATCTACAAGACCCTGCTAGGTAAAGTCCCCCCTTATCTCAGCTTGCTGGTCACCATAGCATCTCCCACCTGTAGCACACGCTCCAGCAGGTATATCTCTCTAGTCACCCCCAAAACCAATTATTTCTTTGGCCGCCTCTCCTTCCAGTTCTCTGCTGCCAATGACTGGAACGAACTACAAACATCTCTGAAACTGGAAACACTTATCTCCCTCACTAGCTTTAAGCACCAACTGTCAGAGCAGCTCACAGATTACTGCACCTGTACATAGCCCACCTATAATTTAGCCCAAACTACTACCTCTTTCCCTAATGTATTTAATTAATTAATTTTGCTCCTTTGCACCCCATTATTTTTATTTCTACTTTGCACATTCTTCCACTGCAAATCTACCATTCCAGTGTTTTACTTGTTATATTGTATTTACTTTGCCACCATGGCCTTTTTTGTGCCTTTACCTCCCTTATCTCACCTCATTTGCTCACATCGTATATAGACTTGTTTCTACTGTATTATTGACTGTATGTTTGTTTTACTCCATGTGTAACTCTGTGTCGTTGTATCTGTCGAACTGCTTTGCTTTATCTTGGCCAGGTCGCAATTGTAAATGATAATTTGTTCTCAACTTGCCTACCTGGTTAAATAAAGGTGTTCTCAACTTGCCTACCTGGTTAAATAAAGGTGAATAAAAATAAAAATAAAATAAAAAAACGGTGTATTTGAGTTTAACCATAATATTTGTTGTAATATTTGTTCTGTATTTTCTGGGAGATAAAATAGAAATTGTAACCAGCTTTGTACGGCTTGTTTAAGAAAGGGCGATACTTTGAACAAAGTCATTGAACAGATTAATTTTCATATAATCAGAATCTTGCCTATTTTTGCTAACTTTCTATTGAAATTGGTTGTGGTAAGATCATTTCTATCTTTAGGGATATGAATACCAATTATGTCTACGTCACCATCAGACCATTTCATTGGTATACTACAAGATAATGTAAAAATGGTATTTTTAACGATCCAATATGTAATATGGTACACTTATCACAATTGGGTTTTAGCCTAGTTACCTTCATCTAATAGTACAGCAACTTTATTCTTACGTTATAGTTCGTTCAGAGCCACAGAAAGTGCCTAGGTGGTAGGGGATGGATTTGGAACGCGTCCTGAATCCTCTCTGACCTGAATGACCTCAATTGACCTCTGTCCACTGACCCTTGACCCGGTCCTCACCTGAGCTCATGAGCAGCACAGCCTGCAGCAGCGCCACCTCCGTGTCGTCCAGATTGAACTGCGCCAGGCTCTTGCCCAGGTCGAAGATGGCGTCCGACACCACGCCCAAGCCGCCGTTCTTCAGCTGCTCCCGCTTGACCGCCATCTCGCCGCTCAGGGTCAGCGTCTCGCTCTCTGCGTCGTAGCGCACGGCAGCGCGCAGCGACATGATCTCCATACAGCAGCCTTTTAATAGGATGATCTGGTCCTCACAAGGCAGCTAGAGGGAGGAGGGAAAAGGAGGAGAGTAATAGTAAGAGTTTATTGGTTGCTCGCCGTCATAGACTGAATTTATCAATAGACCAATTTACAATCAGACTTTTATCAAATAGTAAGATCCTAAAAAAACACCATCATTCTAATACAATCCTATATGGAAAATACAATACAATAATTCTACAACGACCAGTATTCGGAGTGGCAGGTTTAAAAATAACAACAGTTCTAATTTTGAGTTCTTTGGTAGACTTCTCAAAAGCCACTGGGCTATGTGGTGTGTGTGTGCATTGATCAGTTTGGTGAAGAATGGGATTGGAAAGATCTGCTAGCATCCTGTTTGTGCTATTGCAGTTTTCAGGCCGAGGAAGGGAGGGCGAGAGAGACTGTTACTGAATGTAAACAAAGTGAACTTTAAAGGCACTCTTCCATCCTTCGATTGGAATTTCAAAGTATAGTTCCGTAAGCCTACATACTTCCCAAATGTAGTGCTGTAGGCTTTGTGTGTAGAGTTCCAAGACTGTATATAACATTCTGTTATATCAGCTGCACTCTATGACTGAATCCCCAAATCCCCCCCCCCCCCCCCCCATTCCCCTCGGCCCTCTATTTGCGCGAGTCTCAGCCATAGGCACAAGTGTCAAATACTCCAGCTATCCAAGTCATAAACAGTTCTCTCTGCTACCGCACGGCAAGTGATACCGATAAGTCTGGAACCAACAGGACCCTGAACAGCTTCTACCCCAAGCCAAAAGACTGCTAAATAGTTAACCAAATAGCTACCCGGACTATCTGCATTGACCCTTTTTGCGCTAACTCTGTTGACTCATCACATACGCTTCTGCTACTGCTTATTATCTATCCTAGGCTTGAGGCCCTGGGTCTGAACCCCGCCCTGTGCAATTGGGTCCTGGACTTCCTGACGGGCCGCCCCCAGGTGGTGAAGGTAGGAAACAACATCTCCACTTCGCTGAGCACTTGTTGGCTGCTGATCCTGCTAATGACCATAGTAATCATACTGTCATTGGTAGCAACAACACTGCAGCAACGACAGAATCTATACCTAATTAAGTCAACACCAAACACAATGCAGGCTCATTATTGAGGAGAGACTCAGAGACTCAGGTCAACAGGCTTCAATTCAAACACACAAACAAAGACACAAGGGCAGTATTAAGAACTGATAGAAGGAAGACCGACACATCCCGACACACACACACCCCACTGCATACACACACACACACACACACACGTAGGGCCTTACCCCCGAGAACATGGGAAGTTTTTTGGCAAAGTCGACGACGCGGGTGATGGCAGGGGTGATAATCTTGGTGAACTCACTGAAGGCCTCCAGGTCCACCTTGTCTCCGTCCGACGTGGGGGCCACGGGAGACTGACCTATGTCCTCTGGCTAGGGGACAGGACAGGGGACACATGGACACAACACATGTCAACAGATAGCCAGCAGCTGCGGTCAGGAACACGGGTCAAGAGACTTGAGTTAAGTCCTTTGATATTCCATGAGAGTTAATTCACTTGTTCGCTGGTAAAATGACACATTTAAGCACATCCGACAAAAATACGGAATTAGACATAGTAGATACATTACAATGACTGAATCGGGTTTATTTATTTTTATGTAAGGGTTGACATCATTGAGGAAGATCAGATCATGTGTAGTAAACAACTCCTCAGTGTGCAAAAAGAGAATACACATAGAGATGCATAGCACATGGTCAAATTCGGTATCAGCGGTTGATTTACATGCACGACTAGCAGATGGGATTCTATGGACCTATGGACTCGGGCTCCCGAGTGGCGCAGCGGTCTAAGGCACTGCATCTCAGTGCTTGAAACAGCACTACAGACACTCTGGTTCGAATCCAGGCTGTATCACGACCGGCTGTGATTGGGAGTCACATTGGCCCAGCGTTGTCCGGGTTTGGCCGGTCTAGGACGTCATTGTAAATAAGAATTTGTTCTTAACTGACTTAAATAAATAAAAGGCACATCAGACTCAAACTCTTAATATTGGTCCAGCCAATTTGATTGGGAGTTGAGAAAGGGCTGAAAAGTAACATAGCAAAAGGCATTATAGGTGGGATAGGCTGAGGGAAACTGAGCGTTGGGATGTGGAACTGGAGACAAGTGGGAGTGGAGTAGAATGACGGTCAAAGATGAACGTTTTTAAGAAAGTACGTTTGAATGACACTGAGGGTTGACACTGCGCTGTTACATCCCATGCCTGTTTGCCTGAGGCTGATGCCGTGCAGGTGCTTGCAAGGGTGTATACCTGCATACACACACACACACACACTCGCTTTAAAACGCACACGCACACATGTCAATAGTGTCACACATGCACTCAAATGCATGTAGTTGGCCTTGCTGATGAGTTTTTTGCTGTCCTTGATGCCTTTTGTTTTTGCATTGTTTTCCTTATTTCTCTTTTGTTTCTTTTGTTGGTTGTTGGCACATTGGGTGGGTGGTTGTTTTGGTTGGGTTGGAGGGGGACAGCGACTTGGGGGGGGGGGCAGTGGAGATGGGGAGGGAGTGGCGGGGGAGGTTTTTCGACTATGGGGGGGGGTACAGCTCTATGGGAACTGGGGGGGGGGGGTCTTGGATGGTCTTGGTCTAGGAGGGAGATGCAGTGGACTGGACCTTTCATTTGATTCCAAGAGCATGAAGCTTGTAAATAGGAATTTGTTGTGGAGATGCTAAATGTGCTAAATGTGTTGATGTTAATTAACGGTCAATTACCGTGAGACCGGCAGTTATTTGCTTGACAATCCCCAGCTGAAAAAATGTCATGACCACCACAGCCCTATAACCCTAGTTTCCATTTTACCTTTATTTAACTAGGCAAGTCGGTTAAGAACAAATTCAATGACGGCCTAGGAACAGTGGGTTAACTGCCTTGTTCAGGGGCAGAACGGCAGATTTTTACCTTGTCAGCTCAGGGATTCGATCTTGCAACCTTTCAGTTACTAGGCCAATGCTCTAACCACTAGGCTACCCCATGTTGTCTGGACTAGCCCTGTCAGGATACCCTGTGGTAGTACTGGTAGTCCTATTGATCTGATGTGCTATTCATGAGCCAGGTGGCTCTGGGCACACAGCGGCAGGAGGTTGTAGCTAGGGATTAGGCCTAGCAGGTGCTGAGCTATGAGCTGGGCACTTCACTCACTCACAGCATGGCTGACACTAAGCCTTGGCAAGAAGCAGGGTTCTTTATTAGCAACCTCCCCATGAACAGGTGATCTACCTGGGAGGAAGATGAGAGGAAATGGGGGTGATCCTGGTGGGGGTTTCCGAGGCTCACCGTGAATGGCAGGTGTGGTAAGAATTGCAAGGCAACTGTGTTCAACAAGTGGTGTGGTATGAGGAGGAAATGGGACATGTGGTTTGAACACACAAAAACATACACTTCCATATTTTCTCACACTTTCTGTTTTTCTGTCAGGAATTTTAATTGTCTGTATTGTCTACTTGTTGAATGTTTGAAGTCTTGATTCGTGGTTGTTTGTAATGTCTTGTTAATTGGTGTTGGACCCCAGAAAGATTAGCTAGCTTTATGGCGTCAGCTAATGGGGCTCACTCACTCACTCTCACACACACATGATACAATACCGCTCTCATATACCCATATGTGCACACCAGTTGTAAGGCCCCAATTCACCCAGAACGGCTCTAAATAGAGAGAGAATCATCCATACCACAGAATGTTCACCCGCAAAGCCACATTCAATGTGCCCTCACCATTACGAGGTGTGTGAAAGTACTGACAACCCAAAATCAAACTTTGGATTTGAGAAAGCTGCAACTTATACCAGCCAATATAGAAAATAATGCCTTTCAACTTGTGCCAGAAGAAAACCATGAGTTCCTTTTAAAACTTCTATAAATACCTTAACCAATGTAACCTTTAAAACATATAGAAACCTTAGTGTATAGCCTAGACCAGAGACCTTATAGACAATTTAGGCTTGTGTGACAGGGGCTGTAGCAATAATTTTACTGTGGGGAGTTGTAAGTAATTGCTGATTGCCAGTCGAGATGATGGACGGCACTCAACGTAAATGCTAATGGGACTATTTAGTGTAATTATTAAGTGCAGAAGCCCAATTTATCACAAATGAGCCTAAAATTGACAGCCAGCCAGCAAAACTGAGAACCAAACAAACACTTAGGGAACCAGCCAGCCAGTCAATCAGAAGCTGGCAACATTATCAGCCCTAGTGGGGGCGAGACGAACGTTGGTCGTCCTTGAAGGGTCTAGAAAAGTCATAGGTCAGAGTTTGGTGCCCCCGCTGGCATTGAATGTAATAAAGGCTTATACATACAGGCCAGGTCAAAGTGATTTGCAATAGACACATTTAAACCATTCAGAAAGTATTCATACCCCTTGACTTTTCCATATTTTGTTGTGTTACAGCCTGAATTTAAAAAGGATTACATTTAGATTTTTTCCCACTGGCCTACACACAATACCCCATAATGTGAAAGTGGAATTATGTTTTAGAGTTTTTTACTAATGAATAAAAAATGAAAATAAGTATTCAACCCCTTTTATTATGGCAAGTCTAAATAAGTTCAGGAGTAAACTTTGCTTAACAAGTCACATTGAATATCCCTTTGAGCATGGTGACGTTATTAATTACACTTGGGATGATGTATCAATAGACAAAAACACTACAAATATAAAGACGTCCTTCTTAACTCAGTTGCCGGTGAGGAAGGAAATCGCTCAGGGATTTCACCATGAGGCCAATGGTGACTGTAAAACAGTTAGAGTTTAATGGCTGTGATAGGAGAAAACTGAGGATGAATGAACAACTTTCAAGTTAATCCACAATACTAACCTAATTGACAGAGTGAAAAGGACAGCCGTATAGAATTAAAATATTTCCAAACATGCATCCTGTTTGCAACAAGGCATTACAGTAATACTGCAAAAAATATGGCAAAGCAATTCACTTTTTGTCCTGAATGCAAAGTGTTCTGTTTGGGGCAAATCCAATACAGCACATTACTGAGTACCACTCTCCATATTTTCAAGCATAGTGGTGGCTGCATCATGTTATGGATATGCTTGTAATCGTTAAGGGCTGGGGAGTTTTTCAGGATAAAAAACAAATGGAATGGAGCTAAGCACAGGCAAAATCCTAGAGGAAAACCAGGTTCAGTCTGCTTTTCACCAGACACTTGAAGATTAATTCACCTTTCGGCAGAAAAATAACCTAAAACACAGACCAAATCTACACTAGAGTTGCTTACCAAGAAGACAATAAATGTTCCTCAGGGGCTGAGTTACAGTTTTGACCACTAGGCTACCTGCCGCCCCGAAAGATTCACAACTGTAATCGCTACCAAAGGTGCTTCTACAAAGTATTGACTCAGGGGTGTGAATACTTATGTAAATGAGATATTTCTACATTTTATGTTCAATGAATTAGCAAATATTTCTAAATGTTTTCTCTTTTGTCATTATGGGGTATTGTGTGTAGATGGGTGAGGGGGAAAAAAGTTCAATTGAATCCAATTAGAATTTGGGCTGTAACACAACTAAATGTGGAATAAGAGGTATGAATACTTTCGGAATCCACAGTGATTTGGCATTCTCAACATACAGGCTACAAATATTTCTCTGTGTTTTTCGTTTGTAAGCTCAAATGGACAATGAGCAGTGATGTCCAACGGGCCTTTGAAAAACAAAATACTTATCATAGAATATGGGGACATATGGGGAAACGTATTCAATCTTTTGTAAAAATCCATCGAGTCTAAGTCATGGAGGAGTTTCCTCCCAAGGTCGAGAGAGAAGGCCCTGTTGTACACTTCAGACGCTGACAAGCTACATGTAGCTGTGGTCTCATGTCTACAACACTGTTGTAAGTTCGTCACCTGGAAGCTTAGCCATATCTGGTCTACCAGTTTATTGAAACTCTACAATCAAGCTGTTGTGACATGTTGAATTTGATTACTGTAACCAATTATTGTAAGGCAGATTGTGATGCAAAACCAGGTATAAACAGAGATTAACAAGGAAGTAAGGCTTTGAGAAAATCTACTTTAGATTTGTACTAGAGTTTTGTCCCGGGGGGGCCTGGTCATGTCTCCTTGCTTCAACACCTGTTATGTCTCTGCTTGTCTTTGTCATTAAAACATCTCACAGTCTGGCAGCCATCCTCTCCTTCATCCTCTTACCAGGAACTTGCGTTTCTGTTTCCAGTGGGAGCCCTGTGCATTGGTGTGGCGGTGGGCCTCGGTCAGCATGCGGATCAGCTCCCACTCTGAGCCGGTGGGCTCCGGCCGGTTCTGCAGAGTCTTCACCATCTCCTCCTTCTTCCTCTTCTCCCGGTTCTCCTCGATCAGACGCCGCTTGGCCACCCGCTTAGAGTCATCCAGGACGACTGAGAGAGAGAAAGGAGGAACAAAAAAGGGAGATAGAAAATGTATTTCAGTTACATCAAGGAGTCACGACTGAGGGCATCCGTGTGACTTGTAAAATGTTTGTAAATGTGTAGGATAAATGACATTGTGCACGACACGGTGTGTGTGCATGCATGCATGTGAGTGCGAGAGAGACACTCACGGTCCATGGCCATGCCCACTGCGATGCACTTCTTGAAGCGGCACAGCTGGCACTGGTTGCGGGTGATCTTGTCGATGATGCAGCAGCCATCGTACTTACAGGAGTAGGCGGGGTGGAGGTTCTTCTGAATTGTCCGCCGAAAGAAACCCTGGGAGAGAGAGCGAGAGGGTGAAGAAAAACAATAGAGGAACAGAAAGGGAAGAGGGAAGAAAGAAGATGCCAGAGGGTGTGTGTGTGTGTGTGTGTGTGTGTGTGTGTGTGTGTGTGTGTGTGTGTGTGTGTGTGTGTGTGTGTGTGTGTGTGTGTGTGTGTGTGTGTGTGTGTGTGTGTGTGTGCGAGAGGATTTGACAGGGGTGGCAGACAGACCATGAAGCAGAGTTGAAGTGGTGGAGGAGAGAGACAGAGAGAGAGTCAGTCAGAGTCCCTTGGACTAGAGTGAGGATGACAGAACTGACATAGATATGACATACTGTAAATATTGAGGAAGCTGTCATGCTGTGTGTGTGTGTGTGTGTGTGTGTGTCCTGAATTGAATGCATGTGAATATCCTTATTTATTTATGGTTGATGTTGAGATGAACCCCATCCGATCTTTGTTTTTCCTGGCCTTGTCCTAACCTAAACAGTGCAGTCTCCATTCAAAAGTTGTGCTCTGTAGCGTGTGCATGTGGCCCTGTGTGTCTCACCTTGCAGCCCTCACAGGTGATGCAGCGGTAGTGGTAGCCAGTGGCCTTGTCTCCACACACCACGCACGGTTCATCCTTCTCCAGGTAGCTGGGGATGTACCCTGCAGCACACAGAGAGAGGTGGAGAAGGAGAGTGGGATGAGAAGGAGTGAGTATGAGGACAAGACCTGAAGTTCACACTATTGCCACGCAGTACTGATGCTTTAAAGATAGTCAGTATTCGGACCTCAGAGGTTTCAAGATAGCCGTAATAGATACAGGTAATTGCCAAAATAATGGAAACCCTTGAGTAAATGAGGGCTACAAAGTGCTTCCACACAGGTGTGGTTCCTGAGTTAATTAAGCAATCAACAACCCATCATGTTGAAGGTCATGTATAAAAAAGCTCTGCTGCCCATTATTGTGGCTACCATGGCTAGAAGAAGAGATCTTAGCGACTTTGAAAGAAGGGTCTTAAAAGGGCATAGGGGGGGGGTTAAAGGGCGTGTGTGTGTATGTGTTAGTCACCAGATCTCAACCCAATTGAACACCGCGTTTTCCCCCGACATCAAAGTTGAGGAGAGATCGACTACATCACTATTGGTCATTGTGCGAAGTTTTGATCTGTTGCAGGTACCAAACTGTCTGTCCAAGCAATTGCCGCACATTTAGGACACTCATCAGTACAAGACATGCAACCAGAGGTCTCTTCACAGTCCCCAGGTCCAGAACAGAGGCTGGGAAACGCGCAGTATTAGATAGAGCCATGGCTACATGGAACTCTGTGCCCCCGCATATAACTCAAGCTAGCAATAAAAAAAAAACGATAAAAGAACACCTTACTGCACAAAGGGGACTGTGAAGAGACAGCCATTTTATATATAGTGTATTGTAATTGGCACTGTATTATGAATTAGACCTAGATATTGTGTGTATGTACTCTGTGTGACGTTTTAAATTGATGTAGTTCAGTCCTTGACTAATAACGTTCTGTACTATGTACAGTATTATGTCATGTTTCATGTGGACCCCAGGAAGAGTAGCTGATGCTTTTACAGAGGCTAATGGGGATCCTAATCGATACCCAAAATACCAACAAACAAAAAAACAAGAATGGTGTCGCATCGAGTTCCAGACACTTCTAGAATATACGCCAAGGTGCATTGAAGCTGTTCTTTGTGGGCAGAACTGAAAACGTGTGTGCGAGCAGGGAGGCCTACAAACCTGACTCAGTTACACCAGCTCTGTCAGGAGGAATGGGCCGAAATTCACCCAACTTATTGTGGGAAGCTTGTGGAAGGCTACCCAACACGTTTGACCCAAGTTAAACAATTTAAAGGCAATGCTACCAAATACTAATTGAGAATGTAAACTTCTGGCCCACTGCGAATGTGATGAAAGAAATAAAAGCTGAAATAAATCACTCTCTACTATTATTCTGACATTTCCCATTCTTAAAATAAAGTGGTGATCCTAACTGACCTAAGATGTAATTTTTACTAGGATTAAATGTCAGGAATTGTGAAAAACTAAGTTTAAATGTATTTGGCTAAGGTGTGTAAACTTCCGACTTCAACTGTATTTGTGAGTAGAGATCAGTGTGTGTGCATAGCGTCAGTGCAACAGAGTTTGTGCAAAAAAAGGAGAAATGAAGGAAGTCCGGGTAGCCACTTGATTAGCTAATTTAGCAGTCTTGTTTAGAAATGTTATGGTTTTATGATTGGACCATTCCAAATCCTTAGCGATGTGGACACCGAGGAACTTGAAGCTCTCGACCCGCTCCACTACAGCCCCAATGATGTGAATGAGGGTGTGCTCGGCCCTCTGTTTCCTGTCGTCCACGATCAGCTCCTATGTCTTAGATTTCCCTTTACTGGAACTAAGGGACCTAGACCGAACCAAAACAGCCCCAGACTTGTATTCCTCCTCGACCAAACTTTACAGTAGGCACTATGCATTTTAGGCAGGTAGCGTTCTCCTGGCATCCGCCGAACAGCACTTATGACAGAGCCTGTCAATGTTTATCTATGGAGATTGAATGGCTGTGTGCTCAATTTTATACACCTATTAGCAACGGGAGTGGCTGAAATATCCTAATCCACTAATCTGAAGGGGTGTCCACGCGTGTGTGTGTGTGTGTGTGTGTGTGTGTGTGTGTGTGTGTGTGTGTGTGTGTGTGTGTGTGTGTGTGTGTGTGTGTGTGTGTGTGTGTGTGTGTGTGTGTGTGTGTGTGTGTGTGTGTGTATGCTCTGACCCAAAAGGCTGTATGTAACTGAAATGTACTCTCTGACCCAGTCTGTCCGTATTAATTAATTTCTGTTTAGAAAAGACAAGTCACATTTAAATCTATTTTCACCGAATACAAAATGGAAAGGGCAATGCTTTCTTCATAGGAAAGTACTACACTTAATCTAGATAAATGTATTTTGAAAGACTTTATTTCATCTAAATGTAAGGCAAAATGACATGCTGTTTATTTTAGGCAACAGCTAAACCTTGACTCAGTTTTGGTAACGAACCACTTCTCGCATAATTGTTTTTAAGAAACCCATTTCCTTCATGGGTTATTCAGACAAAGAATGTTGAGGGTGCCATGCCATGTGTCAAACAGGGAGTACAGGAGGGGGCTAAGCACACACCCCTGGGGGGCCCCCGTATTGAGGGTTAACGTGGCGGAGCTGTTGTTGCCTACTTTTACCACCTGGGGTCGGCCCGTCATGAAGTCCATGATCCAGTCGCAGAGGGGAGTGTTCAGTCTCAGGGTCCCGAGCTTGGAGGGCACTTTGGTGTTGAATGCTGAGTTGTAGTCAATGAACAGAATCCTCACGCAGGTATTCCTCTTTTCTAATTGGGAGCGTGGAGTGCAATTGAGATCTGTTGGGGCGGTATGCAAATTGGAGTGGGTTCAGGGTGTCCGGGATGATGGAGTTGATGTGTGCCATAACCAGCCTTTCAAAGCACTTCATTATCACAGACGTGTGCTACAGAGTGGTGGTCATTGTGGCAGGATGACTTAAGAGTTTTTGGGAACAGGAATGATGGTAGTCAGTTTGAAACATGTGGGGATTACAGACTGGGTGAAGGAGAGGTTAAAAATGTCTGTGAAGATACCTGCCAGTTCGTCTGGCATACTCTGAGGACACTCCCTGGAATAGTGTCTAGCCGATCAGCCTTACGAGTCTTTACCCATTAAAAAAACGTGCGTCAGCCACGGAGAGAGAGATCACCCGGTCCTCCGGATTAGCGGGGGCCCTCATTCAGGGCTCTGTGTTTTTTTTTTTGTCAATGCACGCATACAAGGCATTGAGTTCATCTGGTAGAGAGGCATCGTTGGGCAGATCAGGCTTCCTTTGTAGTCTGTAATGTACTGTAGCCCCTGCCACATGTGTCAAGCTTAGGCGCCGGTATAATAGGTTTCCACCTTGTTCCAATATTGTCTTTTTTCCTGTTTGACTGCTCTGTGGAGGTCGTAGTCTGACTTTTTGTACATGTTCGTGTCCTCAGCCATAGCCCTGGGGTTGGATGCGTTTGCTCTGTGAGCGGTAATTCTGTCCTTTAGCTTACCGCACATCTCAGAGTTAATCCAGGGCTTTTGATTGAGGAAGCAGCGAACCTTCACTGTGGGGACGATGTCTGCGATGCATTTCCTGATGTGGTTAACTCGTCGACGCTAATCGTCCGGTAAAATATTCCAGTCAGCGCTAGCAAAGCATTCCTGCAAGCACAGCCTCGGCTTCGTCTGACCATTTTTTCTACGGAGCGCATCATGGGTACTTCCTGTTTGAGCTTCTGTCTGTAAAGAGGAAGCAGGAGTATAGAGTCGTAATCTGATTTGCCAAAGGGAGGGACGAGGGAAGGCCTTGTATGCTTGCGTTTCTATTGAGTAACAGAGGGTTGAGTAACACTATGTTGGTGTTTCTTTTATTTTGGCAGTTACTTGTCTCTCCAAATACATTTAAAGTATGAAACAGGGTTGGGGTCAATTCCATTTCAATTTCAGACAATTCAGGAAGTACACGGAATTGGGTTTACTTTCTGAATTGATCGGCATTGAAATGGAATTGAGCCCAACCCTGGCGTAAGCAGACATACAATAGAACACAGTCAAACAAAAACTCATGATCTTATCCTAAGATCTTGGCCTGAGGACCCCATCACATGAGAGTCAGGATACAAACCACTAGAGGAAACGACAGTGTGACAATGTGTGTTTGTGTGCACTCGCGCATGCATGTGTGTGTCTCTGTGTTCGCCTGAGAGTGAGGAGGTTAACCAATTCGGGTACTGTCTTTCTTTTCCTGGCATGTAATGAAGGTGTAAGTCCTTAAATACATCTCCTCACTTGAGAAATGGTACATTGGCAGAGAGAGACTCCAACAAGCACCCTTCAGTGTGAGAGACACTCTAAGGCAATCAAGTATGACTCGCCCTCGGGTACAAGACAAAAACACCCACCAGACAGCTTCTCTCTCTACCTCCTCCCTTTCTCTCTTTATCCTTCCTCCTTCAGGCCAGTGCTCTTCTAGTCTTCCCCTTCTCAAGCCACCTCAGGAAAAAGGTAAACCTGTACTATTTCCATACAGAACATTGGGATTTAGTGGGGGAGTGCGTAGAAACAGGAAACGGCCTCCAGCCCGCCGTTTAATAAAATATATAGCTGTGATACGAGGGTAGGAGAGACGAAATGGTACGCTGCGCATTACACAAACACACACACTGCCAATAGCAGATCCTTGGACGCAGCTTAGGGAGCCAAGATGTAATGTCTGTGTAGGCTCCTCTCTCTGCATTGCTGTGTGTGTGTGTGTGTGTGTGTGTGTGTGTGTGTGTGTGTGTGTGTGTGTGTGTGTGTGTGTGTGTGTGTGTGTGTGTGTGTGTGTGTGTGTGTGTGTGTGTGTGTGTGTGTGTGTGTGTGCACGAATGTGAGGGTGTACCACTGTATGCACACGTGTGTGTACTATCCTTAGAGAGAGAGAGAGTAAAAAGGGAGTAAACGTGTGGGTGTTTTGGCGTGTGTGTTTATGTCTGGCCCACACTGAGTACAGTCTTACTAGTGTCAGTCTGGCCCTCCCCTTATGGCAGAAAAACAGAGGCGAAGGAGTGGACACTTGACAGGGAGAAGGCAGGGAAAGACAGGGTAAGGCAGGGTAGGGACGCCCAGTCTCAGTCTCAGGCTGGTCCCAAGCCAGTCTGTGTGGTTTTGTTAGAAACCCGAGCCCAAACTCAATAGTGCCGCTGCAGCCCACACCCACTGCTATAGTCACCCCTACTCCAATATCTCAATTGATGTACTGTCCCATCTATTCAAATTCCAATTCGATATGCTCCGACCCAAAAGGATGTATGTAACTGACCTGTACTCTCTGACCCAGTCTGTCCGTATCCATTCATTTCTGTTTAGAAAAGAAAAGTCACATTTGAATCTATTTTCACCGAATACAAAATGGAAGGGGCAATGCTTTCTTCATAGAAAAATACTACACTTAATCTAGATAGAAAATCAATTTCAAGCAAAATGACATATTGTTTATTTTAGGCAACCGTTAAACCTCTACTCGGTTTTGGTAACAAACAACTTCTTCCCCCAAAATATTTTTTTAAGAAACCCATTTCCTTCCTTCTGTGCCACGCCATGTGCCAATGCCATAACTTATAACACTTAGATAATAAGGACCTGCACTATGCCCCACCACCCCTCAAAGCCCGGCTCAGACATATTGTCATAGTTTCCCAGCTGAGATGGACCGTGGAGGGTCACATGATTCAGGTCTAGCTGCCAGAGAGCATGCTAGGTTTTGGGGGCCTACAGGCTTCCTCATTGGTCTGTCTGCCTGGGCGTGTTCAGGAGATGACAAACACAGAGGTTTTATGGCATCTCGGCAGAGGCGACGTGTAGCGTCCTGCAAATTCCTCAAAGTTGTTTTCCTTTCTCTTCACCCTCCGCCCCTCAACTTCCAAGCTGTCAGTCAGTGTATTCTGCCGCGTGAAGAACGAGAGCAGAGTGACAGCCTCCCATTGAAAGAGATCCCTTTCCCCCCCCTTCTCTTTGGTGATAAACACAGACTAAAATGTAAAGAAGGTGGCAGTGATTTATGAGCTGAGGCTTCTGGGTCTTCCACACAAGCACACACCGTACAACCCAGGTGACAGGTTGGGAACACAATGCAGGTTTGAGTTTTTCTTTCCAGAGTTGAAGAGTCTAAGGCTGGAATTCAATCAAACCCACATTGTGAGCATAGTGTTCTTGTGTGCAAACGGCTGTAAATCTACCGTAACTGTACCTACCAGACATGCTCTTCACAGAACATGAACTGTTCTTTCTTTTCCTTTTCGGGCCATCGATCCACCTGTAGAGAAGGAGAGAATAAAAGATAGTTGGAGACGGGGGGAGAGAGAGAGAGAGGAGAGAGACATTAGAGTCTACGTACAATAGGACACACGGGAATTCAAAAACACAGGCGGCGTGAAGGACATGTCTTCTCCTGACAGTTCTCCTGCGGGAGTCTTTTGCAGGACTGTAGCAGTGCTCGCGCTAAGTGTCTGTGGTCGGGAAAATGGCTGCCCTGCCACTTCAATTTACATTAGAGGGGAAGGCAAGAACAACAACAACAACACACACACATACAACGACGCCAAAACACACATACGCGCACACACACACAAGTAGACAGTTGGCAACACTCACACGCATACAAAAACACACCTATGCGCACACACACATCTGAACATAGCTCTGCAACAGGAGAATTGAGGAGACTGTGAGCTCCTTAGGGAGCTCTGGAAGCACACAGCCCAGAAGAGAGTGCACTAACAAGTCATGCTGTAGGATCTATCAGATGTCAACACTAGTAGACTTCCAAGGGTCCCACCTCTGCAACCATCCAGACTCTCCTGAGCACTTCAGCATATCTCACCATATTTTATTTATCCTATAGTTATTTAGGAAAGTATTCTTATTTACAATGATGGCCTAGGAATAGTGGGTTAACTGCCTTGTTCAGGGGCGGAATGACAGATTTTTACCTTGTCAGCTCGAGGATTCGATCTATCAACATTTCAGTTACTGGCCCAACGCTCTAACCACTAGGCTAAATGCCACTCCTTTTAAAACATGTTTTAATAAAACATAATATAGTTTACTAAAGTGAATTTGGACACTAGTTTGTCTGGTCTAACTCCCCCTCTCCGTTCTCAGTAAATAGCGATCCATTGTTGTGAGGGAAATCCTAAGGACTTAAGTGGCTGTTTCATTGACTCCCTAATTGGGCTGAAATGCCAACTGTGTCTGACCCTGTGTGTATGCCTTCTTGTTGCATTACCGACTGAGTTGTTTTCAATTACAGTAATGTCGGTGCCACAGTGAACCAAATCGAGTCTTAGTGTGTTTTCACATATAGTCCCCTTTAACAGAACCGATCTCAGTCAAAAAAATAATTGCAAAATAACTCTGTTGTCTTTTTATTACACTGTCCTTGCCTTTGAATGAGGACTCAACACTTTTTGCCAGTTCACTTCACCCATTTTGTGGTTAAAAGATGATATGATAATTGTAATCAAAATATACTATTAACATGTATATATTATTGGTAACAAAATAAATAACAGGATAATAAATGCAGATGCAATAATGATATAATTGTAAAATGTACACCCAATGTAGGCTACTGCCCCTTTAAGAGCTAGAAATTATTTTGTACCCTAGGTTGTGATTCTCACCACCAAATATGTTGTCTTCTCACACTATTCAAACCCCACTATCGAATAAACCGTTTATGAAGCTCTCGTATATATCACATATTGCAAACAAATAACCTGACTAAAAACTCCACACAAATTTGGGAATTTCTGTGCATACTTGATCACTATCCAAAACAGCACACGTTTCTTTCGGGTGAATCTGCACATCGTTATCTTCTCTCTTCTAGGCACCAATTGACAGTGGTGGGAAAAAAGTACTAAATTGTCATACTTGAGTAAAAGTAAAGATACGTTAGAAAATAACTCAGGTAGAAGTGAAAGTCTCAACGCAAAATACTACTTGAGTAAAAGTCTAAAAGTGTTTGGTTTAAAATATACACTACACAAAATTATAAATGCAACATGCAACAATTTATACGATTTAACAGAGTTACAGTTCATACAAGGAAATCAGTCAAGTGAAATAAATTCATTAGGCCATAATCTATGGATTTCACATGGTTGGGAATAAGGATATGCACCTGTTGGTCACAGATACCTTAAGAAAAAAAGTACGGGCATAGATTAGAAAACAAGTCAGTGTCAAGGGGGACGACGACGACGACGAAGAAGACGAGCATTTGACTCATGCAAGGCGACACATCTCCTTCACATAGAGTTGATCAGGCTGTTGATTGTGGCCTGAGGATTGTTGTCCCACTCCTCTTCAATGGCCTTGCGAAGTTGCTGGATATTGGCGGGAACTGGAAAACTGTCGTACACGTCGACCAGAGCATCCAAAACATGCTCAATGGGTGACATGTCTGGTGAGTATGCAGGCCATGGAAGAACTGGGACATTTTCAGCTTCCAGAATTATGTACAGATCTTAGCGACATCGGGCCGTGCATCATGTTGAAACATGAGTTGATTGCAGCGGATGAATGGCACAACAATGGGCCTCAGGACCTCTGTATCTCTGCATTCAAATTTCCATCATTAAAATGAAATTGTGACCATTTTCCTGTCTTGCTAAGTAATCAAAGTGTAACGAGTACTTTTGAGTGTCAGGGAAAATGTAAAAAAATTACAGAATATTCTTTAGGAATGTAGTGGAATAAAAGCAAAAGTTTTCAAAAATAGAAATGCTAAAGTACAGATACCGAAAGCAACTACTTAAGCGGTACTTTTAAAGTATTAAGCACTTTGCACCGCTGCCAATGCGAGGATGCACAGAAATCCCACAATTTGTGTGGAGTTTTTAGTCAGGTTATTTGTTTGCAATATGTGATACATACGAGAGCTTCATAAACTGTTTATTCGAAAGTGGGGTTTGAATAGTGTGAGGAGACAACATATTTGGTGAGAATCACAACATAGGGTATAAAATAAATGATAGCTTTTAAAGGAGCAGTAGCCTACATTGGGTGTACAATTGTCAATTACAGCACTATTTAATTGGCAGTTATTCTGCTGTTGTTTATTTGTTACTATTAACACGTATATATTATTGGTATCATTCGATTACAATTATCATCTCATATTTTAACGAAATGCAATCTATTAGCTTCCAAAATGTAAGTAGGCATATCTAGGTGTCCGATAACACGTTCTGCGCTTTGTAAAAATCCAGAGTGTATTGAGGGAATGTAGGAAAAAGATTGTGGTTCCTTTCTAAACATAGCGATATGAATGCAAAGAGGACTCGGGCCACAAAATGGGTGTAGTGAACTGGCAAAAGATTTGAGTCCTCATTGAAAGGCAATGGCAGTGTGAATAGAAAGAGAGCTCAGTTATTTACCTTTTTTTAACGCCAAAGTTCACTTTAAAACTGAGAGCGCCTTAATTCAATAACTACTAGAATGGCCATGACGGTTATTCTGACCATTGTTTATAGTTAAATTGTATGAATAGTCCATAATACATTGATAACCGAATGCATTTATTATGTTAAAAGATTATGTTAACCTCAGGTTCACGAAATGACTTGATTGATCCAGAAGCGCATAAACTGTAAATACTAAAATAAGATGATAGTGTATTTTCGACTGTAAAACAAGTCTCCCGCCCAGCTGGCCCGTTCAGACTACACCTTAACTATATCGAAACTAATTTCACACACATATTAATACGAATACGAATAATAGTAATAGATGTGGCCTAAAGACAAGATTACATTTACAATAGTCAATGATGGGTGACAATAGTATCAATTGTCGAATAGAAAACGAAGAGACTTGATGTCCTGCATCGACAAAAGAAGCAAGGCGCTTACCAAATAGCGCTACTTCCATATCATCATACAGAGGTCCATGCAGGCCCGACATTTTGATTGATATACCATATCTGAAAGTGCAGATGCCAAGGTTTCTAATTAACCTTTTTTTTTGCCAAAACTCTGTACAATTGCGCGGATGCTGTTTTAAAATATAACTTTTTTTCTAGAATAACCATGTTTCCATGTATTCCTCATGTGAGTAGGCTACTGGTGACAATCAGCAATAGCCATTTGGGATATTCCATTATATTCTTAATGTAAAATATGTGTGTTGACTGTGGTAGGGCGTAGCCATAGCCTTGACAACTAAGCACAAATAAATACAACTCAAAACATGCTACTCTGTTCTTTTGAAATAAATTGCCTTGTTTCATGTTTTTTATGACCTTCCTACATTAAATATTAATGGATTGATTTGCGATTGTGTATATTAGTACTAGAAAGGCAGAACGCATCGCAATGACTGAAAACAAATTTAAATGTCTAATTACTCTGCCATTTTTAAAGTCATGTCCCCCTCGTCCTAGACTTTTCCTAAATAAGTCTATATAACATTTGAATGGTTTCCTCGGCCTTTTCCGCTCCTTCTCCGATAGTTGAATGTGCCATGCCCAGTTGAGAATCCCCTCGATAATTGCCTCGAAACTGAACCAAAACTATACCGAAACAAATTGTCACACATATAACAACAAGATTAAATAAATGAAGTATATTATGATGGGAGAGGGGGGGGGGGGGCGAACGAATCATAATTATGTAATCACCAATTGTGAATGAAGAACATGCCATTCGGGCCATTCTACCATATATTCTAATTATTCCTAAATCGCAAAACAGTGTATCCTATATATCAGTCCACTGAATCCAAGCAGGTATAATAGTTTAGTAGGCTAATAAAACTTGGAGTAGGCTACACAGTGAGAGCGTGCATATCTTACAATGGCAAGCCCAGAACGAAAAGGACTCACATGCTGTAAGCCTTGCTTACAAGATCTGAATGAAAACGGACTCAGATGGCGGGGAATAAATGGATCATGAGATCTCTGATGATTATTATTCTGATTCGTGGTGAACGGCTTTCCATATCTGGGAAAGGATCCGTATCGGGCAGCAGGTGAGCGAGAGTCGGATATGGATGGAGAAACTCGCCGCTGGCCTGTTGCTGTGTTTTACAACATGCTTGATTTGGCTGCAGATGAACAACACCCATGAGCAGGAGAGACTTCATCATGAGTCATACTGTATCGTCTACAGTAACATAAACCATGTTATGTTCTTTTAAGTATTTACATGTTGTATTCTAGTGTTACCTAAGACCTTCATAAACGCAAACAAATTACATTGTCACGAAGGGGGGTCCAATTAGCCCAGGCTTTTCTAGTTGAATGGATTTATTGGACTGGTGGCTGTTGGTGCTCTTCGAGGCCCGGCTATTCTACTAAATATGCAGTCATGGCGCTTTGAGGATGGCATGCTCAGAAAGTTGTTGTCTTTTATGAAATTTGTCCGAAAGTACTACTAGAGTGTAAAATACACATATTTAGGAGAAGTTTTTATTGAAATTAAGTCAGATTGACCGTCTTGGCGGATCTAGTGTTAAAGAGGACTGAGATGGTTCTTTAGAAGAGGGCGAAATGTATAAACACCCTTATTAATAGAGAAATGGCTAATTGGGGCAATCCATTTTTTTTCTTCAAATTAAATTCAGTACTTGTAATGAAGCGCATGTGATTTGCGACTTTGCAAACCCAAACAGGAATAAAGTGACTTATTTTACAACAGCGTGAGGTCATTTGACACTCAACCAAAAAGGGCCACAATAACAAGTAGACACGTTTATAGGGCTGCAATACATATGTATGACTGCTTTCATGCTAGATATGACAGGATGAGAGACCGGTAAAAAGTTTTCAGACCCCTTCACTTTTTCAACATTTTGTTACATTGCAGCCTCGTTAATTAAATATGCGTTTTTTCTCATCAATCTACACACAATACCCCATAATGACAAAGAAAAAACCTTCAAAAAATGTTTTGTGCAAATATGTAAAAAAAAAATATATATATAAATAAATATATACAAATATATTCCATTGATCATCCTTGAGATGTTTCGACAACTTGTGGTAACTTCAATTGATTGGACATGATTTGGAAAGACACACACCTCTCTATTTAAGGTCCCACAGTTGACAGTGTCAGAGCAAAAACCAAGCCATGAGGTTGAAGGAATTGTCCGTAGAACTCCGAGACAGGATTTGTGTCGTGGCACAGATCTGGGGAAGAGTACCAAAACATTTATGCAGCATTGAATGTCCCCAAGAAACTGGTGGCCTCCATCATTCTTAAATGGAAGAACCACCAAGACTCTTCCTAGAGCTGGCCACCCAGCCAAACTGAGCAGTCGGGGGATAAGGGCCTTGGTCAGGGAGGTGACTAAGAACCCGGTGGTCACTCTGACAAAGCTCCAGAGTTCCTCTGTTGAGATGGGAGAACCTTCTAGACGGACAACCATCTCTGCAGCACTCCACCAATCAGGCCTTTATGCTAGAGTGGCCAGACGGAAGCCACTCCTCAGTAAAAGGCATATGACAGCCCACTTGGAGTTTGCCAAAAGGCAGCTAAAGGACTCTCAGACCATGAGAAACAAGATTCTCTGGTCTGATAATACCAAGATTGAACTATTTGGCCTGAATGCCAAGCGTCACGTCTGGAGGAAACCAGGCACCGCTCATCACCTGGCCAATACCATCCCTACAGTCATGCATGGTGGTGGGAGTATCATGCTGTGGGGATGTTTTCTAGTGGCAGGGACTGGGAGACTAGTCAGGATTGAAGGAAAGATGAACAGAGCAAAGTACGGAGAGATCCTTGATGAAAACCTGCTCCAGAGTGCTCAGGACCTCACACTTGGGAAAAGGTTCACCTTCCAACAGGACAACGACCCTAAGCACACAGCCAAGACAACGCAGCAGTGGCTTCGGGACAAGTCTCTGAATGTCCTTGAGTGGCCCAGCCAGAGGCTGGACTTGAACCCGATCAAACATCTCTGGAGAGACCTGAAAATAGCTGTGCAGTGACGCTCCACATCCAACCTGACAGAGCTACACATTAGCCACGCGGGCCTGGTGCATACTACGTGGGCCTGGTGCATACTTAGTCCCCTCCTGTACTCCCCGTTCACCCACGACTGCGTAGCCACGCACAATGGTGGTAGGCCTGATCACCGACAACGATGAGACCGCCTATAGGGAGGAAGTCAGAAACTTGGCAGTGTGGTGCCAAGACAACAACCTCTCCCTCAACGTGGTTAAGACAAAGGAGCTAATCGTGGACTACAGGAAAAGGAGGGTCGAGTATGCAACCATTCACATCATCGGGGCTTTAGTGGAGCAGGTTCGAGAGCTTCAAGTTCCTTGGAGTCCACATCACCAACGAACTATCATGGTCCAAACACACCAAGACAATCGTAAAGAGGGCTCGACAATGACTATTTCCCCCCAGGAGGCTGAAAAGATTTGCATGGGACCTCAGATCCTCAAAAAGTTCTACAGCTGCACCATCGAGAACATCCTGTCTGGTTGCATCACCGCCTGGTATGGCAACTGCTCGGCATCTGACCACAAGATGCTACAGAGGGTAGTGGGTACGGCCCAGTACATCACTGGGGCCGAGCTTCCTGCCATCCAGGACCTCAATACCAGGCGTTGTCAGGGAAACGCCCTAAAAATGGTCAGACTCCATCCACCCAAGTCATAGACTGTTCTTTCTGCTACCACACGGCAAGCGGTACCGGAGCGCCAAGTCTGGGACCAAAAGGCTCCTTAACAGCTTCTACCCCCAAGCAATTAAACTGTTGAACTGTTAATCAAATGGCCACCCACCGAACTATTTACATCGACCCCCCCCTTTATTTTATTCTCATCTATTAAAATGTTTTGCACTGACTCTCTTGCACAGTCTCGATGTACACTCACAGGACCCTAACCCCACACTCACACATACTACACTGACACTCCAAAACACACACACACACACACACACATGCATATTGACATTCCTTCACACTCTTCACATACGCTGCTGCTACTCTCTGTTTATTATTTATGCATACATAGTCTCTTTATCCCTACCTACATGTAACCAGTACCCCTGCACATTGATCCCTTGTATATAGCCTCGTCATTGTTGTTTTGTGTTACTATTTTTCCTTTAGTTTATTTAGCAAATTCTTCTTACTTTTTAAAAAACTCTGCATTGTTTTTATTTGTATGTCTAGCTGACATAATACAATTTCAAAGTATGTGCGAACGTGTCTGTAATAGAATAAGCCTATCAGGAATGTTTGTAGACATTAATAAAGGCATTTCTATAGCATGCAAAATACTTTTTACAATGGTGGGGGAGTACCAAGATGGTGGCATGGTGGCTTCAACAAGGCGCCCCCTATCAATCATCTAGTATGTATATATCAACCATCGAGTGCCACTATGGGATGAACCGAACATGTCCAGCTGTAACAACAATGCAGCAAGTATAGCGTTGTCATTGGGTGATAGCCAACGGTAAATGTCACTCCCAGCTCTGGCTTCCTCATCAAAAGCCATCAGATATGCCGATGCCCGGGGTGATAGCCATCAAATTGTCAACCCACTGACAGTACAGCCTCCCACCCTGTGGCCTTCTGATGCTGCCTGTGTCGCACGACTACACAAGCACTCACTCACTCACTCACTCACTCACTCACTCACTCACTCACTCACTCACTCACTCACTCACTCACTCACTCACTCACTCACTCACTCACTCACTCACTCACTCACTCACTCACTCACTCACACACACACACACACACACACACACACACACACACACACACACACACACACACACACACACACACACACACACACACACACACACACACACACACACAAACACACACACACAGAATAACACCACTTAGTATCCTGATACATACACACAGAGACAGAAAAAGTTCCGTCCCTGTTTCCCCAACCAGGGTCTTCACATTTGCTACGCACACACGCACCTACTCAAGACCCCCATCGCCCACCAACCCCACAAATAAAACTCATCCCACTCCCTAGGGAAGGGGACGGGGCACCCAACGGGGCGGCAGGTAGCCTAGAGTGGTTAGAGCGTTGGACTAATAACCAAAAGGTTGCAAGATCAAATCCCCGAGCTGACAAGGTAAAAATCTGTCGTTCTGCCCCTGAACAAGGCAGCTAACCCACTGTCCCTAGACCATCATTGAAAATAATAATTTGTTCTTAACTGACTTGCCTAGTTAAATAAAGGCTAAAACAAAAATAATTTAAAAACAAGTCAATAGACTTACTCTAGGGATGCCACTGCCACCTTCCAAGCCTCCATTAACAACATCACACCTCAGGTAATCCATTCAGAAATACACAACCTCCATCATCACAGTCAAGCAGACAGAGACTGAGGAGCTTATCACTTTAGCGGAGCCCTCAGAAGTAGCTAGCCTCGCGTCCAGTCCCCTCTTAACGCTTTCTGTTGTGCTCTATCAAAAAAATGCCCTTCAGAGCTTCACAGCTCAAGTCTTCTGCTGAGGCGAGAGAGAGTGAAAAAGAAGGGGAAAAAATACTGTGCACAGATCTTTTACAAAACAAACAAATGATTTCACATTTAAATGGTGAGGCTACACATTTGTACCATTTGGGGGCCAAGTGCCTTGTCGGAACCTTTAAAGAACCCTTAAAGTCTTGCTTTCTTTACTCAAGAAGTAAAGCAAGCAACATGACCTATTTCCTATGTACCATCATTCCTGTGCCCAAAACTACAACAACACAGCAGACACCCAACAACACCAACACGAGACAATTCATCTGCAAAAAAAAGTTGAAGGTCCAAAAAAGAAGACCATTTCTGACCTTATGACGCAGTGCGAGTGTAGAATATGCATGGCGAGAAGAGTTGCTGGCCTCAAACAGCGTTGGCAAATACGAGTCACATCTACTGTACACTGACACTGCTGCCAACCTTGCTATGTTTAGCTCCGAAAAGACCTTGGCTCGCTAGCACACACACCCACTCTGCCTCTCTTTTTCACTCTCTCAGTCTCTCTCTCTCTGTATGAATCCCTGCAGACTCTCTCTGGCTGATCTGTTCCTCTGAATCCCTCCTACAATCTCAACGCTGTGCTTTTCACGGTCATTTTCTCACTCTCTCTCTCGTGTCTGTGGCTCTCACTCTCCTGTTAGACCCACCCATGCTCATGATTGGCTGTGGGCCAGCCTCTCCACCTGAGGGGTTGACAGCAGGTTTGGGGATGATTGAAGGTAGGCTGATATGGCAACAAACAGGTAGCTGTCAGCTCTGACCTCAAGGCAGGCTCGATGGGTCTATTCTTGTACCTCAGCGACGGAGCCAAAAGCTCAATAACTTGAAATGAGGGCTATTTCCAAACGTAGCTAATTGCCAACAACCCAGTTTTGCGCTTCAAAACAATTCTGAGGCAAAAACAGAGATTGGCAATACTCGAGTGAAGAAACAACAAAGAAATATAATTTTCATCATAGGTACACTTCAAATATGACAGACAAAATGAGATTTTTTTTCTCCAGAAAATCCCATTGTAGGATTTCTAATGAATTTATTTGCCAATTATGGTGGAAAATAAGTATTGAGAGTAGGTCATACACACATGCACGTCTGTCTGTCTGTCTGTCTGTCTGTCTGTCTGTCTGTCTGTCTGTCTGTCTGTCTGTCTGTCTGTCTGTCTGTCTGTCTGTCTGTCTGTCTGTCTGTCTGTCTGTCTGTCTGTCTGTCTGTCTGTCTGTCTGTCTGTCTGTCTGTCTGTCTGTCTGTCTGTCTGTCTGTCTGTCTGTCTGTCTGTCTGTCTG
The DNA here is from genome assembly GCF_002021735.2 of Oncorhynchus kisutch. Lineage (NCBI taxonomy): Eukaryota > Metazoa > Chordata > Actinopteri > Salmoniformes > Salmonidae > Oncorhynchus > Oncorhynchus kisutch. The sequence goes on from NC_034198.2 coordinate 6,872,866, forward strand.
TCTGTCTGTCTGTCTGTCTGTCTGTCTGTCTGTCTGTCTGTCTGTCTGTCTGTCTGTCTGTCTGTCTGTCTGTCTGTCTGTCTGTCTGTCTGTCTGTCTGTCTGTCTGTCTGTCTGTCTGTCTGTCTGTCTGTCTGTCTGTCTGTCTGTCTGTCTGTCTGTCTGTCTGTCTGTCTGTCTGTCTGTCTGTCTGTCTGTCTGTCTGTCTGTCTGTCTGTCTGTCTGTCTGTCTGTCTGTCTGTCTGTCTGTCTGTCTGTCTGTCTGTCTGTCTGTCTGTCTGTCTGTCTGTCTGTCTGTCTGTCTGTCTGTCTGTCTGTCTGTCTGTCTGTCTGTCTGTCTGTCTGTCTGTCTGTCTGTCTGTCTGTCTGTCTGTCTGTCTGTCTGTCTGTCTGTCTGTCTGTCTGTCTGTCTGTCTGTCTGTCTGTCTGTCTGTCTGTCTGTCTGTCTGTCTGTCTGTCTGTCTGTCTGTCTGTCTGTCTGTCTGTCTGTCTGTCTGTCTGTCTGTCTGTCTGTCTGTCTGTCTGTCTGTCTGTCTGTCTGTCTGTCTGTCTGTCTGTCTGTCTGTCTGTCTGTCTGTCTGTCTGTCTGTCTGTCTGTCTGTCTGTCTGTCTGTCTGTCTGTCTGTCTGTCTGTCTGTCTGTCTGTCTGTCTGTCTGTCTGTCTGTCTGTCTGTCTGTCTGTCTGTCTGTCTGTCTGTCTGTCTGTCTGTCTGTCTGTCTGTCTGTCTGTCTGTCTGTCTGTCTGTCTGTCTGTCTGTCTGTCTGTCTGTCTGTCTGTCTGTCTGTCTGTCTGTCTGTCTGTCTGTCTGTCTGTCTGTCTGTCTGTCTGTCTGTCTGTCTGTCTGTCTGTCTGTCTGTCTGTCTGTCTGTCTGTCTGTCTGTCTGTCTGTCTGTCTGTCTGTCTGTCTGTCTGTCTGTCTGTCTGTCTGTCTGTCTGTCTGTCTGTCTGTCTGTCTGTCTGTCTGTCTGTCTGTCTGTCTGTCTGTCTGTCTGTCTGTCCTGTCTGTCTGTCTGTCTGTCTGTCTGTCTGTCTGTCTGTCTGTCTGTCTGTCTGTCTGTCTGTCTGTCTGTCTGTCTGTCTGTCTGTCTGTCTGTCTGTCTGTCTGTCTGTCTGTCTGTCTGTCTGTCTGTCTGTCTGTCTGGTCTGTCTGTCTGTCTGTCTGTCTGTCTGTCTGTCTGTCTGTCTGTCTGTCTGTCTGTCTGTCTGTCTGTCTGTCTGTCTGTCTGTCTGTCTGTCTGTCTGTCTGTCTGTCTGTCTGTCTGTCTGTCTGTCTGTCTGTCTGTCTGTCTGTCTGTCTGTCTGTCTGTCTGTCTGTCTGTCTGTCTGTCTGTCTGTCTGTCTGTCTGTCTGTCTGTCTGTCTGTCTGTCTGTCTGTCTGTCTGTCTGTCTGTCTGTCTGTCTGTCTGTCTGTCTGTCTGTCTGTCTGTCTGTCTGTCTGTCTGTCTGTCTGTCTGTCTGTCTGTCTGTCTGTCTGTCTGTCTGTCTGTCTGTCTGTCTGTCTGTCTGTCTGTCTGTCTGTCTGTCTGTCTGTCTGTCTGTCTGTCTGTCTGTCTGTCTGTCTGTCTGTCTGTCTGTCTGTCTGTCTGTCTGTCTGTCTGTCTGTCTGTCTGTCTGTCTAGGACTGGCCTCTTGTGGTGATGTGTGTGGATTGGTTTGAAGAGGTTAATCCTTGTCATTACTGACTTGAGAGAGAGAAAAAGAAACAAAGAGAGAGGGAAACTGCAAGCAATTATGATTCTGGTTATGATTGAGGCCCATGCCAAAAGGAAATCGTAACATTGTTTGTCTTACATGTCCAATGAATGTGTAACAAGATAACAATAGGGTACTACAGGCATTGTTGCTTTTCATATTGTTCGTTATCAATTTGAGCATCACATCTACTGCTATTCATTTCCATATGACACAAGGAAGTCATAAAAGCAATATTGAGAGGACAAAGCTCGTATAGCGAAGCCATGGTGGGAAATCCTGACGTCAGCAGGGCAAGGAAAAGCCAATTGGGCCAAAATCTTGTTTATGTCTCCAGTGACTTCAATTGCATTGTTTGGTATGGCAATTGAATTAAACAGAGCCACAGAGGCTGGAGAAGTTCAAGAAGGTCAAATGCAATGTGCTAGATGGCTGTTATCTATTCATAAAAAGGCTTGTTTGAATGGATCTCTCAACTGAAGTCGTCGTTTTCAGACTGCAAAAATGTGTCGAAATACAAATGCTGTTGTCTTGTCTGAATGGAGTGGATGTGTGCGTGCGTGTGTGCGTGCGTGTGTGTGTGTGCATTTGATTCCAGCTATAGAATGATAACCCAGCCCCTCTCCGTATGTCAATGTGCTCTCTACACCTCGTCAATTTCCGCCATCTTATCAGCAACTAAAACAGTACATTGACTTCATTTGCAACATCATTGACAACAGCGTTAAGGAGCTTATAATTGCATAACATTACATAGGACATTGCCTTTTTTGGCAAGGTTGAAAACCAAAACCAATAAGGAAACAAAAAAAGCTAATGCTAAGCTATTTGCTACCATCAGCACCCACAAAACCACAACACTTAATATTACTATATGCCATTGTTATTATTAAGGGCAATAGTACAAGAGCTACTCTCACCTTAGCAGTGCAGTTAAAGGGATAGATCAGCAAAATACTATATTTAAATTTGTGTTGCCTAACTTGAAAAGCAGTAGTGACTGCGGTCCACAGTGGCTAGTTTAACAATAACCAAAGTGTAGATTGCAGTCACTCCTTGTTCATAAACTGCTTTCAAGGTAAGGAAACAAATGTTGCACACTCATAAGCTCTACCACGTACCTTTTTGTTAATAAACAAACAATAATTTAGACCCTGACCTGACGAAGATCCTTGCAGGATCCAAACGTAGTTAAAAACAATAATAATCATTGGAATTTCATAAAAATATTTGATTGAATATCCAAAACATACAATATACCTGCAGTGAAGCCGCTCAACAACTACACCACACCAGTAATCCAACAGACTCCCATTCAGAGCGACACACAGAAGCATCCAGGGTCAACGCCCTGCTCAAGGGCACGTCGGGCAGATCTCCCACCAGGCCCAAAAAAAACGGGGACCCAAACCCTCCAAGATCCCCCGACAGTTCCCTAATAGCTGTCCCTCAAACATCCGAGACCCCTCCCACAGTAACCCCCCAATGCACCAACAACCAACAAAATGAACTACAGAGGAAAAAGAAAAAGACAAAAGAAAACAGCGAACTTAAATGCAATAACACAAAACAAAGGACATCAAGGACAACTGGAATCATAACAGCAATGCCAATTGTATATATTTGAGTGCATGTCTGGCACTATTACATATGTGTGTGTATGCGTGTATTTGAATGAGAGTGTGTGCATATGCATGTGTACAAACACCTGCACGGCATCAGCCTCAGCCAAACCGGCATTAGCTGTAAAAACACTGCCCCTCAGTGTCATTCAAACTTAATTTTTATTATGTTTTATTTTGACTTTATTTTGAATACTTTTATCTTTGACCATCATTCCATCTCCTGCCTAGCAACTCCACTCCCACTTGTCTCCAATTCCACATCCCAACCCTCAGCTTCCCTCAACCCATCCCACCTATCTCTGCTGGCCACCCTCTTCGGAAATTCTACACAACATGTATCTTTCAACTGTGCTGTGATGCTTATCGTACAATTTCAATCTATCAAATATAATCCACAGATTGCGAGTTGAAGATAAATACTTTCACTAAGAGTATTAGTATATTAGTAATTGACTGACCTGGTTTCTCCAGATCTCCTAACAGTACTATTTCTAGGGTCAATTTCAGATCAACGTTATGCATTTTCAGCCATTCCTGAACCTGAACCTGAACCTGAGTCCAGAAACAGGCTACTTGAGGGCAATACCAAAATAAATGGTCTATTGATTCTGTATCCTCACAACAAAATCTGCAGAGTTTAGATTATTTTATGCCCCAAATATTCAACAGTTTGTTGGTGGGAAGAATTCTATATAATAATTTTAGCTGAACAGCACGAAGTCTTGAATCTTGTGTTATTTCATATTTCTCATATATCTCATACACCCTGTACCATGAAATTGGTACTTCAAAAATCTCTTCCCAACTATTTTGCAATCTGTATGGCACAGTTGTCAACATCTTGGTCTTCAAATGAAACTGGTATACTTTCCTATTTATGTGATTTTTATTCCTCCGGATTGAGCAGACCTTCCTGTACAATTCTGATAACTTCATGAAAGACATAACTCTACCATTACAATTTACAATATAATTTAAGACCAAAATATCCTTTTCAAACATCTTTCACATAAATACAGGTAAAGTTGAAGTCGGACGTTTACATACACTTAGGTTGGAGACTCATTTACTATAGTTTTGGCAAGTCGGTTAGGACATCTACTTTGTGCATGACACAAGTAATTTTTCCAACAATTGTTTACAGACAGATTATTTCACTTATAATTCACTACATCACTATTCCAGTGGGTCAGAAGTTTACATACACTAAGTTGACTGTGCCTTTAAACAGCTTGGAAAATTCCAGAAAATTATGTCATGGCTTTAGAAGCTTCTGATAGGCTAATTGACATCATTTGAGTCAATTGGCGGTGTACCTGTGGATGTATTTCAAGGCCTACCTTCAAACTCAGTGCCTCTTTGCTTGACATCATGGGAAAATCAAAAGAAATCAGCCAAGACCTCAGAAAATAATTGGAGACCTCCACAAGTCTGGTTTATCCTTGGGAGCAATTTCCAAACGCCTGAAGGTACCACGTTCATCTATACAAACAATAGTACGCAGGTATAAACACCATGGGATCACGCAACCACGCTGCTAGAGATGAACATACTTTGGTGCGAAAAGTGCAAATCAATCCCAGAACAACAGCAAAGGACATTGTGAAGATGCTGTAGGAAACAGGCACAAAAGTATCTATATCCACAGTAAAACGAGTCCTGTATCAGCATAACCTGAAAGGCCGCTCAACAAGGAAGAAGCCACTGCTCCAAAACCGCCATAAAAAAGCCAGACTACGATTTGCAACTGCACATGGGGACAAAGATCGTACTTTTTTGGAGAAATGTCCTCTGGTCTGATGAAACAAAAATAGAACTGTTTGGCAATAATTACCATTGTTATGTTTGGAGGAAAAAGTGGGATGCTTGCAAACCGAAGAACACCATTCCAACTGTGAAGCACGGGGGTGGCAGCATCATGTTGTGGGGGTGCTTTGCTGCAGGAGGGACTGGTGCACTTCACAAAATAGATGGCATCATGAGGTGGAATATTATGTGGATATATTGATGCAACATCTCAAGATGTCTCAGGAAGTTAAAGCTTGGTCGAAAATGGGTCTTCCAAATGAATAATGACCCCAAGCATACTTCCAAAGTTGTAGCAAAATAGCTTAAGGACAACAAAGTCAAGGTATTGGGGTGGCCATCACAAAGCCCTGACCTCAATCCTCTAGAAAATGTTGTGGGCAGAACTGAAAAAGTGTGTGCGAGCAAGGAGGCCTACAAACTTGTCTCAGTTACACCAGCTCTGGCAGGAGGAATGGGCCAAAATTCAACCAACTTGTTGTGGGAAGTGTCACGCCCTGACCTTAGAGATCCTTATTATTCTCTATGTTTGGTTAGGTCCGGGTGTGACTCGGGTGGAAAATTCTATGTTTACTGTTTCTTTAATTTTGGCCTAGTGTGGTTCCTACCAGAGGCAGCTGTCTATCGTTGTCTCTGATTGGCGATCATACTTAGGCATTCCTTTTTCCCACCATTAGGTTGTGGATCTTGTTTTCTGTTTAGTGTCTTAGCCTGACAGAACTGTGCGCTTTCGTTTTCGCTTTTGATATTTTGTTTGAGTGTTTTTTGAACAAAAGAATCATAAACACTTTGGCCCGGAGTCTGGCCCGGAGTCTGCAGTGATGATCCATGGCACGAAGCCTCCAGTGATGATCCATGGCCCGGAGCCTGTAGTGATGAGCCAGGGAAAGGAGCCTCCAGCGATGGTCCTCAGTCCAGAGCCTCCAGCGACGGTCCCCAGTCCGGAGCCTCCAGCGACGGTCCCCAGTCTGGAGCCTCCAGCGACGCTCCCCAGTCTGGAGCCTCCAGCGACGCACCCCAGTCCGGAGCCTCCAGCGATGGTCCCCAGTCCGAAGCCTGCAGCAACGGTCCCCAGTCCGGAGCCTGCAGCAAGGGTCTCCAGTCCGGAGCTTACAGGGGGGGTTCCTAGCCCGGAGTCCCCGACGACTATCTACCGTCCGGAGGTCCCGGCGACAATCCCTGCACCAGAGGCGACACCAAAGTGGGGGGAGCCTCAAGCGGAGCGGGGTCTGCGTCCCACACCGGAGCCCCCAGCAAGAGTAGATGCCCACCCCTATAGGTTCAGGTTTGCGGCCGGAGTCCGCACCTTTGGGGGGGGGGTACTGTCACGCCCTGACCTCAGAGATCCTTATTGTTCTCTATGTTTGGTTAGGTCAGGGTGTGAATCGGGTGGGAAATTCTATGTTTTCGGGCCGAGTGTGGTTCCCAATCAGAGGCAGCTGTCTATCGTTGTCTCTGATTGGGGATCATACTTAGGCAGCCCTTTTTCCCCCCATTAGTTTGTGGGATCTTGTTTTCTGTTTAGTGTCTTATCCTGACAGAACTGTGCGCTTCCGTTTTCGCTTTTGTTATTTTGTTTGAGTGTTTTTTGAATAAAAGAATCATGAACACTTTCCACGCTTTGGTCTACTCTTCCTACCACCAATGAGAGCCGTTACAGGAAGCTCGTGGAAGGCTACCTGAAACATTTGACACAAGTTAAACAATTTAAAGGCAATGCTACCAAATACTATTGAGTCTATGTAAACTTCTGACCTACTGGGAATGTGATGAAAGAATTTCACATTCTTAAAAAAAGTGGTGATCCTAACTGACCTAAGACAGGGATTTAAATGTCAGGAATTGTGAAAAACTGTATTTGGTTAAGGTGTATGTAAACTTCAGACTTCAACTCTATATACAGTATATATATATTGTATTTGTATCTAAAAATCATTGTAATGTGGTTAACCTTAAAAATCTAAATGAAAATTATTTAAATCTAAATGATGAAATTCAACCAGAGAGTGCCCTTGGCGGGAAAAGGCTGTGGGAAAAGGCCGCACTTGACCGTTTCGCTTGAATTGGAATAATTCTAGTGCAACAGTCAAGTGAGGCTTTTAGAGCTGTCATGTGACCGAATGCTGCAGACAATGCATTCACGGGTCACTAGGAGGAGTTTTGCTTTCTGACTCAAAGAGAATAACCTGCCTTAAGCATTAACGCTCAAGGTACCCTTCACCAGCTCATATCTTTGTGAAGCTTGATTCAGCAGTGCTCTCGTCTGCATTGAAACCAAATATCGATCCAGTTTGGATGTGAAAGGAGAGATGAGGTGCACACTGTTAACCACGCCCCCGGACTCTGAGTATTTTAACAACCAGCACATTTGAGTCCAGCCATAATATTTGTTGTAATATTTGTTCTATCTTTCATTGGGATGAAATTGAAATTGTAGCCAGCTCTGCAATGCTTGTTTGAAAAAGAGCTATACTCAATGAATCGAAAATGAGACATGGCAATCTGCACAAAGACAAAAAAGGCCATTTTTAAACAATGGATGAGCTTTTCTTAGTTATCTACTTGAGAACCATTTAGGGTTGAAGTAAAACTTTTGAATAAGTGAAGCTTTGAGAGAGAGGTTTAGTGCTTTTATATGTAGTAATGTGTCATATTTATAAAATGCTTTTCGGAGAAAGCATACCTAGCCCAGAACATACCTAGCTCAGAACATTGCCCAGTAAACAAATTATTACAAACAGTAACCAGCCAAGCAGAAGCGTTACAAAACTCAGAAATAGAGATAAAATTAATCCCTTACCTTTGATGATCTTCATATGGTGGCACTCAGAAGACATTCATTTACTCAATAAATGTTCCTTTTGTTTGAGGAAGTCTCTTTATATCCAAAAACCTCCATTTTGTTTGAGTGTTTTCTTCAGTAAAATCCACAGGCTCAAACGCAGTCAAAAGAAGTTCATAGAAACATGTCAAACAGTGTTTATATTCAATCCTCAGGTTGTTTTTTAGCCTAAATGATCTATAATATTTCAACCGGACAATACCGTAGTCAATATAAAAGGTAAACAAGAAATGCACATGCGCATGAAAAAGCTCTGCGACACGGTAGGGTCCACTTGTTCAGACTTGTCTTACTCCCTCATTTATAAGAATACAAACCTGGGGCCTCCCGGGTGGCGCAGTGGTTAATGGCGCTGTACTGCAGCGCTAGCTGTGCCATCAGAGTCCCTGGGTTCGCACCCAGGCTCTGTCGTAACCGGCCGCGACCGGGAGGTCCGTGGGGCGACGCACAATTGGCCTAGCGTCGTCCGGGTTAGGGAGGGCTTGGTCGGTAGGGATGTCCTTGTCTCATCGCGCACCAGCGACTCCTGTGGCAGGCCGGGCGCAGTGCGCGCTAACCAAGGTTGCCAGGTGCACGGTGTACCCTCTGACACATTGGTGCGGCTGGCTTCCGGGTTGGATGCGCGCTGTGTTAAGAAGCAGTACGGCTGGTTGGGTTGTGTATCGGAGGACGCATGACTTTCAACCTTCGTCTCTCCCGAGCCCGTACGGGAGTTGTAGCGATGAGACAAGATAAAACAATTGGATACCATGAAATTGGGGAGGAAATGGGGGAAAAAAAATGAAAATAAGAATACAAACCTGAAATGATTTCTAAAGACTGTTGAAGGCATAGGAACTGCAAATAGAGTCCTAAGTTAATGGATACTGTATTGGCATTGAATAGAAAACTACAAAACCAAAGAAAAAACTACTTCCTGAATGGATTTTTCTCAGGTTTTCGCCAGCTAAATCAGTTCTGTTATACTCACAGACACTATTTTAACAGTTAGAGTGTCTTCTATCCAAATCTACCAGTTATATGCACATCATATCTTCTGGGCCCGAGTAGCACACCGTTTAATTTGGGCATTTTCATCCAAAATTCCGAATGCTGCCCCCTACCCTAGAGAAGTTAAATGAAATCCACTACAGTCGCAAACCGTTTAATCAACTTCAATGTGATTAGCAAGCTCTTTAATTCCTCCTCTTCTTTAATTAACAGGGCTTAATTTAGCCCTGAACGTCCATTATACACACAGACACATACAAACCCACAGAATCCCAAACACATGTGCACACACACACATACACACACCAGCCCAGTTGCTAATCTACCGTCAGGTGTCCATTGCGGTTGAGTAATCTAGTCTGGCTTTCCTTTCATTTGCGCCCTGGTCATTTGCCACAGGGATCAGCACCAGGGAATTTGACACAGCATTCCAGGGAGCCAAAGACCCTCTCCATGAGGCCATATGTCACAACCATGACACACACCAGACACAAGCACAAAGGAACAACATACACACATATACATGCACACACACCCAGGTACACGTGCAAGCACACCCACATGAACAAAAATATTATAGCATACTATGGTAATAATACTATGGTATTCACTGTAGTGTTTTTGCTGACTTTACTGTACTAGTCACTGACTAAAGTCTGCAAAAACACTACAGTGAACACTGTAGTATTTACTATAGTATGCTGTAGTATTTAAAGTTATAGTATAAATACTGTGGTAAAAGAAAATTACCATAGTATATACACTACAGTTAACGTGAGTTTTTGCTGATTGTAGTACACTGTAGTATTTACTGTAGTGTTTTTTAGGACTGTAGTATACTGTAGCATTTACTGTGGTGTTTCTGCGGATATTACTGTGGTATTTATTATAGTGTTTTTGTTTTATTATCTTTGATGGAGAAGTGGGCAGATTAGCGTTTTTCATCAAATGCTAATCTGTCACTGTATTAATTATTCTGGAGGCAGCTCTGCAGAATGGTCACTAGCTGGCACAGCTACAGTCATAAAATCATATTTTAAAACTAACCTTAACCACACTGCTAACCTTAATGCCTTCCCCTAACCTTAAACCTAACCTTAAATTAAGACCATCCTGTTTCAATTGATCATGCTTGAGTAGTTTCTACAACTTGATTGGAGTCCACCTGAGGTAAATTCAATTGATTGAATATGATTTAGAAAGGCACACACCTGTCTATCTAAGGTCCCATAGTTGACAGTGCATGTCAGAGCAAAAACCAAGCCATGAGGTCGAAGGAATTGTCCGTAGAGCTCTGAGATAGGATTGTGTCAAGGCACATAGTTGGGGAAGGGTACCAGCATTGAAGGTCCCCAAGAACACGGTGGCCTCCATTACTCTTAAAGGGAGTGCTCAGTACCTCAGACTGGGACAAAGGTTCACCTAAGACAACGCAGGAGTGGCTTCGGGACAAGTCTCGGAATGTGCTTGAGTGGCCCAGCCAGAGCCCGGACTTGAATCCGATCGAACATCTCTGGAGAGACCTGAAAATATCTGTGCAGCGACACTCCCCATCCAACCTGACAGAATGGGAGAAACTCCACAAATACAGGTATGCCAAGCTTGTAGAGTCATACCCAAGAAGACTTGAGGCTGTAATCGCTGCCAAAAGTGCTTCAACAAAGTACTGAGTAAAGGATCTGAATACTTATGTAAATGTAATATTTCAGTTTTTTATTTGTAATACACTTGCAAAAACGTGTTTTTGCTTTGTCATTATAGGGTATTGTGTGTACATAAACACAACAGTAACAGAACACAAACATCATCACTATCAACCATATGAAACTATAGGCTACGCTACCAGAATGTGATATAATTCTAACCTAGCCAGGTGGAGCTGTGCCTCCAATCGCTCCGGGGCATATCAAATTGACTGATAGTTGTGCCCTTTGAGCAAGAGCAGGTTTCTCTTTGATAAAAATCCCCATTCCACTCTGCCACAGCCTGACTGGTTGAGACAGAGGAGCTTCTATTTCACTGATGTTGTGTTTTAATTAATGATGAACAGGGAAACAGCCTATGTTCGTGTAGGGCGGACTGTCTTTGAGCGGTACAGTTTGTAAGTTGCAGTTACACACTCAGGGTTGGGAAGCCTGGAGGCCTAGTGTACAGGTTTCTTAGAAAACAAGATCACTTTTTGGAGCTGTTTCAACTTGCATACAGTAAAGAAAGTGGAAAGAGAGAGAAAGGCAGAGAGAGATGGAAACGGAGAGAAGAAATAGAGGGAGCCGGGAGAGAGGGAAGAGATGGATGAGAGAAAATAAATAATAGCATAGTCGAGAAGCACAGCGAGAGAGAGAAACCGGAGAGCAAACTTTCAAAACAAAAAGGTAAAACACACAGTAATTCTACACTTTCCTCAGACGACCTCTAAAATGATAAGACCATGTGATACCTATTCACGCGTGATGTTAGCGGCAGGGTCATAGCCTGTAAGGTTGAGACTAGGAAGTAGGCGGGACTCACAGTTTCTCTTCTCCCTCTGATAGGTTAGGGTCCTGCTCCTTGGGCATGTGTTCCATTCACCTTAATTCCATCCAGCAGCCAATCATGCGAGACTGAGGCGGGCCCCACCCTCAGATGCTTGCTGGTCATTCGCAGAGAGGGGGGTCAGTCAGTGCGACATCACAGGGTCCCGGTCCGGATGGGCTCTGGCCTCCGGAGCGACCCCCCTGTGCTGGCCCTGGGACTGACGAATGGACTGGACCGGACAAGATCTGTCAATGAGAGGATAGGATACATTTAGTTAGGCACAGTTGACCGATGTGGAGACTTGGTGGGTTCCTCCCTTATTCAACCATTCTGACCACTCCTCCCTCGGTTCTATTCTTCCTCCCTAATCTCTCATTCAATGCATTTCTAATCCCAAACAGAGGGATGGAGGGATTGCGAGCATCAGATTGTTGTTAGTAAATCTGTGGTATAATAGTGGTAAGACATAATAGTGTGAGTTGAAAAGCTGTGATTTTAATGGACCACAGGAATACAATTTACTACATTGCTTCATGAAAATCCCCAAGTTTGCTGTGTTCTATTTCATAGCACATTGATTGATTTTAAAGCTGGAAAGTGTTGGCTTTTGATAAGAAAAATAAACCTACTACGTCTTCACTGTATTCTGTTTTCCTCCAAGAGTGGCTGAATATTTTTCATATATATATATATATTTTTTTAAATATTTCACTTGAAAGTGAATTAGTTGGTGTATGGATATTCTCTTATGGTAAATATACACAAAAATCATTACATTTATTTTACAGTCATGTTAGCATGACTATTTACCAGAGGTGTGGACTCGAGTCACATGACTTGGACTGGAGTCAGACTCGAGTCACAAATATGATGACTTGCAACTCGACTTTGACTTTAACACCAATGACTCGTGACTTGACTTGGACTTGAGCCTTTTGACTCGACCTGACTTGATACCCTCCCCAGATACCCTCACCAAGCCCAAATATTAAAAATGATGCTATTAACAAAAATGTGCACCGCATCAACTCTTCATTTAACGGATTACATTTGGAAATTGTGCCAGCTGAGAAAAAGTTGTGCCTGGCAGTGCAGAGGAACGTCGGCGAGTGAATTCAGATGGAGCCCTTGGAAAGATGATACCTCAAATTATTATTTTTGGATATAAAGATGATGCTGTATTAACAAAAAACGGATTGCAACTTGCAAAACATGCGGGAAGAAAACTACAGACGGAGGCGCAACAATTTCCAACTTTGTTCGACATTTGAATCTGCACAAAGAACGGTAAGTCGTGGCTAATATAGCCAACAGCTATTAAATGTATAACTTTGCTAGTGTAGCATGTAGGCTAACGTAACGTTAAATTAATGAGCCTCCACACAGTCAGTCAGTGCGGGAACGTGATCATTGCACCCAAGATTGAGCTACAACTGGCTAGGCAGTTGGTAGCCTAAATCCTGCCTGATGTTACTGCTGTTCCTAAAACCATTGACATACCTTAGCCTACTGTAACCACACAGAGAGTGTGTGTGTGTTAAGGTTGTGCGATTGTGTATAAGCCTATATCGCCCGATTGTGCCCCATAGCGATCCTCGATAGTCGATCACTCTTGGGGCGGGGGGGGGGGGTCTTTCTCATGGCTACCAATGTATTTCCATGGAAATATAATGTTTATTTGGAAAGTAATAAATATATCGATATTTTTTAAAAGCATTCATGATTTGCTTAAAATGTAATATACTAATTATTACTCTTGTTAAAAATATGAAATGGTATTACATTTGGTGACTTGTTTAGGACTCAAAACTCAAAGTTTAGGACTTGAGACTTGACTTGGGAGCTAAGACTTTTTTGATTTATTTTACCTTTATTTTACTAGGCAAGTCAGTTAAGAACAAATTCTTATTTTCAATGACAGCCTAGGAACAGTGGGTTAACTGCCTGTTCAGGGGCAGAACGACAGATGTTGTACCTTGTCAGCTCGGGGATTTGAACTTGCAACCTTTCGGTTACTAGTCCAATGCTCTAACCACTAGGTTACCCTGCCGCCCCTTGAGACTTGAGACTTACTTGTGACTTGTAAAACAATGACTTGGTCCCACCTCTGCTATTTACTATGAACACAAGCGTTTAACTAGGGCATCATGGGAGAAAACAAGGTGGTCTCCTACAGTGGTGTCATGACCCTGATAGATAACGCTTAACCATATGCCCCCGTGGACATAATGGCACAATGACCTCATGTTGGATATTTAATATTCGACAGGGACTTCAAGGGTGTTTCAAGGCACTACAGTATGCAGTGGTGGGGTAATATTATGGTGAACTGGTATATTTTGTATTAACACGTGCTCAGCTGGCCTATAACCTCACCTCACATAGTATGTGTTTGTTCGGAACTGGTAACACGAGACACACACACACACACAGAATCCAGCACAGCACATAAGCGATGCATTGTCATAGAGCCTTCCGCGACCCTACACCACAAATGTGAGGACAAACTGTGGTGTAAATTTTTTTTAAATAAAAACTTGCGACAGTAATGACACAGAATCACCAGAAGGCCTATCACATGAAAATGAATAGAGTGGCCTTCAGCCACACATAAACAAACCTCCCTCTCTCTCATCAGATCCATTGACAGAGCTATCTCTCGTGCTGCTGCTGCCTGTGGCTGTTGGAACAATTTGTCCTCAGCAATAAAACAGAGAAGAGGATAAAGGGACTCATTGTGTTACAGTCAAAGGGAGACAAATAATGCGGCCAGGTTTTGAAGTATAAGAAGTGACGGAATCAGTTAAATCTCCAAATACGCTCCAACAGATAAGTTTGGCTATAGAAATGGTATTTTGTCTATTTATGATGTGTCATTTTCCCTCTATGTAGGGTGTCAATTTGTTTTCTATCACTAGCTCATCTCTAGTTTCATCAGTGCTGTAACCTTGCCTGCACCCTCTCCAAGCACCAATGCGGATGCAGAGTTCTCCCTATAGTCAAGGTCAACCCCATAAAGCAACAGGCTTTCAAGAAGCTCAGCCCCACTAAAGCTTGTTTTAATATCTGTTCTAGAGGGAGAAAGAGAGAGCGAGAGAGAAAGGATGGGATGGGGAGAAGGGAGGGAGGAAGGGAGAGGAGAGAGAAAGAGAAAGAGAAAGAGAAAGAGAAAGAGAGAAAGAGAAAGAAAGAAAAAGAGAGAAAGAGAAAGAGAGAGAGAGACAGAGAAAGAGAACGAGAGAGAGGGGTTGGGGGAGAGAGAGAAAGAGAGAGAGTACAGCATACAGTATGCATCCTGTAGCTCCAACTCCAAAAAGTTCTGGGACACTGTGAAGTCCATGGAGAACAAGAGCACCTCCTCCCAGGTGCCCACTGCACTGAGGCTAGGTAACACGGTCACCACCGATAAATCCATGATTATCGAAAACTTCTATAAGCATTTCTCAACGGCTGGCCATGCCTTCCGCCTGGCTACTCCAACCTCGGCCAACAGCTCCGCCCCCCCCGCAGCTCCTCGCCCAAGCCTCTCCAGGTTCTCCTTTACCCAAATCCAGATAGCAGATGTTCTGAAAGAGCTGCAAAACCTGGACCCGTACAAATCAGCTGGGCTTGACAATCTGGACCCTCTATTTCTGAAACTATTACCAGCCTGTTCAACCTCTCTTTCATATCGTCTGAGATCCCCAAGGATTGGAAAGCTGCCGCAGTCATCCCCCTCTTCAAAGGGGGAGACACCCTGGACCCAAACTGTTACAGACCTATATCCATCCTGCCCTGCCTATCTAAGGTCTTCGAAAGCCAAGTCAACAAACAGGTCACTGACCATCTCGAATCCCACCGTACCTTCTCCGCTGTGCAATCTGGTTTCCGAGCCGGTCACGGGTGCACCTCAGCCACACTCAAGGTACTAAACGATATCATAACCGCCATCGATAAAAGACAGTACTGTGCAGCCGTCTTCATCGACCTTGCCAAGGCTTTCGACTCTGTCAATCACCATATTCTTATCGGCAGACTCAGTAGCCTCGTTTTTTCGGATGACTGCCTTGCCTGGTTCACCAATTACTTTGCAGACAGAGTTCAGTGTGTCAAATCGGAGGGCATGCTGTCCGGTCCTCTGGCAGTCTCTATGGGGGTGCCACAGGGTTCAATTCTCGGGCCGACTCTTTTCTCTGTATATATCAATGATGTTGCTCTTGCTGCGGGCGATTCCCTGATCCACCTCTACGCAGACGACACCATTCTATATACTTTCGGCCCGTCATTGGACACTGTGCTATCTAACCTCCAAAGGAGCTTCAATGCCATACAACACTCCTTCCGTGGCCTCCAACTGCTCTTAAACGCTAGTAAAACCAAATGCATGCTTTTCAACCGATCGCTGCCTGCACCCGCATGCCCGACTAGCATCACCACCCTGGATGGTTCCGACCTTGAATATGTGGACATCTATAAGTACCTAGGTGTCTGGCTAGACTGCAAACTCTCCTTCCAGACTCATATCAAACATCTCCAATCGAAAATCAAATCAAGAGTCGGCTTTCTATTCCGCAACAAAGCCTCCTTCACTCACGCCGCCAAGCTTACCCTAGTAAAACTGACTATCCTACCGATCCTCGACTTCGGCGATGTCATCTACAAAATGGCTTCCAACACTCTACTCAGCAAACTGGATGCAGTCTATCACAGTGCCATCCGTTTTGTCACTAAAGCACCTTATACCACCCACCACTGCGACTTGTATGCTCTAGTCGGCTGGCCCTCGCTACATATTCGTCGCCAGACCCACTGGCTCCAGGTCATCTACAAGTCCATGCTAGGTAAAGCTCCGCCTTATCTCAGTTCACTGGTCACGATGGCAACACCCATCCGTAGCACGCGCTCCAGCAGGTGTATCTCACTGATCATCCCTAAAGCCAACACCTCATTTGGCCGCCTTTCGTTCCAGTACTCTGCTGCCTGTGACTGGAACGAATTGCAAAAATCGCTGAAGTTGGAGACTTTTATCTCCCTCACCAACTTCAAACATTAGCTATCTGAGCAGCTAACCGATCGCTGCAGCTGTACATAGTCTATTGGTAAATAGCCCACCCATTTTCACCTACCTCATCCCCATACTGTTTTTATTTATTTACTTTTCTGCTCTTTTGCACACCAATATCTCTACCTGTACATGACCATCTGATCATTTATCACTCCAGTGTTAATCTGCAAAATTGTAATTATTCGCCTACCTCCTCATGCCTTTTGCACACATTGTATATAGACTCCCCCTTTTTCTACTGTGTTATTGACTTGTTAATTGTTTACTCCATGTGTAACTCTGTGTTGTCTGTTCACACTGCTATGCTTTATCTTGGCCAGGTCGCAGT